>NW_025892838.1:8598-81322 GCF_002878395.1 Capsicum annuum
TTTGACCTAATTGAGACATGTCTTTCAATTGATGATCAAGTGATTCTTATGATTCTAAAAACAATTGCCTTAATTTTTGAAGAAGGCTTCAACTTGTCACCAAATGTCTCAGCACTCTACATATTTTCTTGGATGCTTTTTCAAACTTTAGCCCTCTGATTCAAAGTTCATGCTCAAATTGGATTTTAAGATCTAGCTGAAAGTTCCGTTAGTATGTCATATCACTAGATCTAACATAAAAATGTACTATGTAAAGAAAACAAACAAATGACTTAAAATGAGACAAAATGGCAAGGGACACCACATTTCATTGAAAGAAAAGATAGAAGGGTTTAAACAAAAACTATAGAGAAATAAAACAATATAGATCCCGAATTACAACCCTAAAATAATTCCGATAACAGAAAATAAAAGAAAACAAACTAGCAGACCTCTTCCTAGTAGGGAGAGGGGTGACTTCTCTATTGCTCAGCCTGACAAATTAGCCACTGGTTTGTATATCAACAATACTATAGCTTCCACCCCTGTCAGACATATTCTCTTCAACAAATAAGTTCTGGATCTCCGTGCTTGACTCATTGCTTCCCACATATCATATCATGCATTACCGTGTGTGGGTGAAGGATTCTGTGTGACCTTCATAGTGTCAATGTTTTGCACTATGATCAAATTTTCTTGAATCAACCTTTCCATTTCTCTTTTCAAAGCACTACAACCTTCAACACTGTGACCCGAGGAGCTAGAGAATGAGTGGTGGATGTATTGAGATATAGCTGACATGGCATGAATTTTGAGGGATGTTGTGGTGCGTCAATCAACAATAGGGAATTGAATTTTGAAATTGTGATGAAAAACTCAAGATATTGGCAGGATCAATAGTGGGGAATGGAGGAGAAGGTAGCCCACTAGCCCAAGCTCGATACATTTCAATCATTTGTTGTCGTAGTCTCAAATTCTCTTCCTTTAAACTCTCATTTTCCTGCCTCTTTGTTTGATCCATGAGGTCACTCATCATATCCTTGTTGAACACAGCTAAACTTTCTTTAGATTTGGTGTGATGTGGAGAAACAACTAGGATGCCACAAACCAACCACCTTAAACTAACTGAACAAGAGGCAATAAATATGTTGAGTTCAACATTTTCTTCAAAACTTTTTTTTCCTTTTAGAAAAGATCACCGAACCCAAGAAGGACATCTACGTATCTCACCCCTGAAAGAGGACAATCAGGTGTGCATAGTTCGTGAAGTTTTGCCAAAATGGCCAATTAAACTTTTTTCCTTTCTTTTTTTCTTTTCTTGAAACTTTTAAAGAGAAGAAAATAACAAATTATCAAAAGAATAGACTCTTTTTGCATTTTTCACGTTTAAAATTTCTATACAAAATGACACCTATGATTACTAAAGAAAAATCTTTTTGGATTTTCAATTTTGAATTTCATATGAAAACGAAACTTGAACCTATTAAAGAAAAATCTTTTTGTAGTTTTCTTTTGAAGATGTATATGAAACACTTACTCTAAATAAAGAGTGAAGAAAATCTTTTTGAATTTTTGAGATAAGATAAACCAAAAATGAAACCTATGAGTATTGATGAAATTCATTTTTTTCTTTTTTTCTTTTTATATTTTTCTTTTCAAGACATGTATGAAACACCTACTCTAAATGAAGAGTGAAGAAAATCTTTTTGGATTTTTTAAATAAGATCCCCGAACCCACAATAGGTTGCCTACGTATCTCACTCCCGAGAGAGGAGAATCAGGGTGTGTAGTTCGTCCAGATTGGACAATTAAGGATTAAATGAAAAACTAAATCCTGAATTGAGAGACACGATTAAAGACAGACGAATAAAATCTTTTTGGATTTTTAATTAGAAACTAACACCAACAACTATGAAAGAAAAAAAACTCTTTTTGATATTTTCGTTATATAAAAATGTACAAAGCTCCTATTGAAAGGAAAAAATATTTTTGGAGTTTTCGAATTGTGAATACTTACTAAAGAAATAAAAGGAAAATCTTTTTAACGTTTTTGATTTTTTGGGAAATGAGTTCAAAAAGTAAAAAAAAATATTTTTTTTTTGAATTGTGAAAAACAAAAGCCATAAAGAACCCTAAAAACTACCAAATCTTTTTTTTTTTCACTCTCTTTTTTCCTTCTTTTTTTTTCCAACAATTTCTTGCCTACACACTTTGCTTCTAACTTATGCTTTTGCCCAAATTAGTCTGTCAAATGACCTTGTTACCCTCAAAGATGCAACATTTAGCACGTAGGGATGCTTTAGAGGTGAGTCTCCTACAAAGGTCCACGTGGGTCTCGCTAGATCTCAATATGATACAAATAAGCCTGACTTAAAAGATGACTTATGTTGAGGTTCACTAACAAGGCTGTTCGGGGGAACGTATGGTCGATAGTGGTTACGCTAGCTTTTCACCCACTCCATACCAGCCGGTGGCTCCCCCTCCTAAAAATAAGGGAGACTCAACTATAGGTCGTGTACACAACGTGTACTATAGAACTTGTTGCAGAAAGAATTGACTCGGGTTATGGAAATGATGCTAGATATAAAGCGGTAACACATAAGAGAAAAATTATAAACACGTAGCACGTAAGCACTTAACAACGATAAACAAATACAAACAATAACACAAATAATGTCTATATACTCATAATGTCAAAACTAAGCCGATATAACTGCAAAAATAAGCTTGAATTCTAAAAAGGTTCCCCAGCAGAGTCGCCAGAGCTGTCACACCCCCATTTTTAACTCCAAAAAAGAAGATTAATTTGAAGTTTTGAAGGGTTTTCATTATTAAGTGACAAAATGGAGATTTGTTTTGAAAAAGACGTTTTATATTCAAAAATCAAAGTCGCCACTTGGCATAATCCGGTGTGCCAAGTCACTTTTGGAAATCCTTTTCAAAACAGTTGACTCTATAACTGATCTACGAATAGAGATTCCGGTTAAGAAATTCTATTGATCAAGGGGAAGTGTTAGGCACCCCTCGATCCCGTGGTTCGACCACGGTTTTGGTGGAGCATATCGGCTAATTTGACATTACAAATGTATAAACCACACAAAAAAAACACATAAAGCAATCAATCAAACACACAAAACAAAACAAATCCAAAATATAGTGTTCAGTCCAATTATACAGTCTAAAAATATAAACAATGCGAAAAATAAATCCTATTCTAAACTACCCTAATCCTGAACTACGCTTCCGTGCTTTACCCGATGCCTCGGGCCTTGATCGTAAACCTCCTTTGAAGACATAATATGTCGGGGCATTCCTCGGTGAATAAATACAATGAGCCTCGGGGCATTCCCCGGCTAAATGAATACATTTAATAAAATGCGATAAAAATGGAGAAAATCACTCAACACAGACATTTACACATTCGATGATTAGAATCCTACAAGTTGCCTACTCCAAAACTTAGAATTTTTCTATCAATTTTGGCCTAAACATGATACTATCGTGTTCAACAATTAACAAAATAATCAACATTCACCAAATCAATCTTTCAATTCCCAACCCCTTAATTTCATGCTCAATCAATGATTAACACATGCTTCGATTATGAATTCACTTTTCAAAGTCTGAAACCAACATCAACCAACTCACAACAAGGATTCAAACATAACAAACACACAAATCATTCACAATTACGTAAAAATTAAAGGACAAAGAGATAGAATTTGTTAGGGATTATGTTAAGGGTTGTTATTTTTGTATTTTTGTGGGGTATAATCACATGGATGAGGGTGTGTGGTAATGTGAGCTAAAAATGAATAAAATTAGATTTGAGGGGGGGTGGGGGGGGGAGGGGGACAAAATTAGGTGTCCACACAATGAAAATAGATTCTCCCACTTTCTTAGTTTCAAATTGATTGACTTGTTTTGACTTAACAAGGAGTTTAAGAAAATAAAAACTCGTATGATTTTAATCAAAGTATATTGAATATATCAAAATATCTTTATTTTTATGGGTTAAACCCGATTTGACACAAAATTTGAGAAAATAAAGAATCTTATGGTCTTAGGAGTAAATTAAAGTAATTTTATTAAAAATCTTTAATTTTGTGCGTTAAATATGACTTGATAAGGAGTTTGAGAAAATAAAAAATCTTATGATCTTTAATTAAAATATGTTAAATGTATCAAAATATCTTTAATTTCATGGGTTTAACATGACTTGACACAAGATTTAAGAGATTAAATAATCTTACTTCTCTCATTCTATTTTAGTTGGTCATCTTACAAAAACTAAATATTTCATATTAGTTGATCATTTACTAAATTCGGATAGAGTTAATTATTATTTTATATTTTAGCCCAACAATTAATAACATACATTCAATGTGAGCAATTACAATTTCAATGTTCATTACTACGCCCAATGAATATCATTAGTACGGATAAAATGACCATATTTTGTTGTGTACGTGATTGAAGGGAATATTTTGAAAAAAGCAAATTTATGAAAAATGAATGATAATATATCTGATGTGATGGTAGATAAATTCAAGATACTTATTTTGTATGCACTTAGAAATATAAAAGTAGCAGATATAAGAAAAATCATATTAGAAAAAGCTTTTGGTGAAAATTATATGACTAGAGTAAGCTATATACCACAACTACCCAACTACTCTTATAAGTACTTACGATGATAAGTTACATAAAATTTTTAGAAAAAAATGCAGTTACTAGAAAAATAGATAAAAATAAAAATAAATAAATACATGGAAAACAAAGATATAAAATTTCTTAATAAAAATATGCAAAAACTACTAAGACTAAAACAAACAGCTACAAAACAATTTTAAAAATAGATCATCTAGATTATCTTAAAGTTTTAATATTATATATACTTAAAAACATAGAAATTATAGATATTAAGAAAATAATATTAGAAAAAGTAATAGACTACGAAATTGAAACTATAAATTACCTAGAACAGTTATACGAAGAAATTTACCCAGAAGGATATTATTCAGATTAAGATATGTTAGAATATATTAGACAAACTAGAGAAAATCAAGAAAATCTAAATAATGAAATTAATTATAGAAACCGAATTAGACAAATAATGAAAGACCTAAAAGAAAAATTAGCATGGATAGAAAAAACCTTAGAAAATTTAGATAAAAGTACATGTGATAGTTTATATAATTTAAAAGACTCACTACGAGAAGAACAACACAAAATAATAAATAATATTGAAAATCTAGAATTGGATATACATTATAGCACAGATAGGATAAATTATTATACAAGAATTTGTAACTCTACAATTACTACAGGAAAAAATAATTAATGAATATATCTTACGAAAAAAGTAAATTATTAAAAGATATTAAAACAAAATATCTACGCACTAATAAAAATAGATTCACTAGAAACCTACTAAATCTATTTAACCTATTAAATCCGCGCACCCCCCTACAAACCTAATAAATCTATTATACCTATTAAATCCGCGCACCAAAATAATAAAATTGATCATTTAATTTATAATTTCTTAATCACCGTGTAAAAATGAAATGTGCCAAAAAAAATAGAACGGAGAGAATTAAATTAAAGTATAATCCCACCGTTCACTTTTACCTGCCACTAATTTCTTAATTGAATTTCTACTTTTACTTGTCATTTTTAAGATATTCAAAAGAAGACAACTTCTTTTTTTCTATCTTACCATTAACATTAATTGTTTTTTTTTCTAAATTAGTTATAAGTTACAATTTAAGCATAATTTAATAGGGATACTATGGTAAAATAATCATATTATTAATTATTTTACTAAATAGGTGTGTCAACTAAAAATATGACAAGTAAAACTAAATAGAAGAAGTATTAAAATATTATTAATTTTGTTTGTAAACGTGACTTGACACAAATTTCTTATGACTTTAAATTAAAATATATCAAATGTATTAAAATATCTTTAATGTTGTGAGTTTAATGTGACTCGACAAAGAAATAAACAAAAATAAAGAATCTTATGATTTAAAATTAAAGTACAATAAATTTATTAAAATATCTTAATTTTTTGAATTAAACATGATTTAACACAAAATTAAAGAATCTTACTAATTTTCTATAATTATTAAAACATTTTTAATTTTATAGTTTAAATGTGCCCGCTGAGAAATAGGTCAAAATAAACTGAAATGGCTACGACTATATATAACCTGACAAAGAGACTGCTAAAAAAAGAATGATCAATTTACCATTGTATTTGTCTGAGTTTGTAATGTGAACGCCTTTACGTAGACCTTTGTCTGAACCCTTGAACTCAATGAATCACAATATTTTGAACCCCTCTGACTGTTGACTAAGTTTAGGTGGCACTTAATTGGTGAATTGGAACAAAATGTGTGCTTTCACGCATATAAAGCGCGTATGCGCACAATTTTTAACTAAAAATAATTTAAATAAAAGCCACTCCTTTCTTCTTTATACACCCCACCCCACCCACCCACCCGCCATAGTTTTATTACCCTAAACCTCCCTACCATAGTGTGGACTATGGTTACCGCACATTGGAAACAGATTCTCTCACTTCCTTAGTTTTAAATTGATTAATCTTTTTTGACTTGATATAGAGTTTTAGAAAATAAAGAATCACATGATTTAAATCAAACTATATTGAATATATCAAAATATCTTTAATTTTGTGAATTAAATGTGATTTGGTAAGAAAATTGAGAAAATGAAGAATCTTATGTAGGAGTGTGCTTCGGTTGGTTCGATTCGATTTTATGTATTATCGATTTTATTTATCGATTTTTAAATGTGCTAAATCAATAATCAAACTAATAAGATATTTTTTATCAATTTTTGATTTGTCAATTTTTAGTCCTTAACAGTTCATTTTTCGGTTTAACCGATAAGAAAATATGCACAAAATTTTGTGAATTAAATGTGATTTGGCAAGAAAATTGAGAAAATGAAGAATCTTATGTAGGAGTGTGCTTCGGTTGGTTTGGTTCGATTTTATATATTATCGATTTTATTTATTAATTATCAATTTTTAAATATGCTAAACCAATAACCAAACCAATAAGATATATTTTATCAATTTTGATTTGTCAATGTTTAGTCCTTAACAGTTCGGTTTTCGATTTAAACGCAAAGAAAATATGTACAAAATACAAATAGTAGAATATATATATATATATATATATATATATATATATATATATATATATATATATATATATATATATATATATAGGGGTAAACTGTAATTTGGAATATTTTTATTGGGTTATCGGTTTACTCAATAACTCAATCAAAAAAATCAAAACCGAATCAATAACCCAATAATTTTTTTTAATAAAACCATTAAAAAATCGTTAACCCAATAACCCAATAATAATAAATCAATAACATTTTTATTGATTCGATTAATTGGATGGTTCAATTTTTTGCACACCCCTAATCTTATGGTCTTAGGAGTAAAATAAAGTATCTTTAAGTGCATTAAAAATTCTTAATCTTTTTTTTTTGGTAAAATTAAAGTGACTTGTTTGAGAAAATAAAAAATTTATAATCTTAAATTAAAATTTACTAAATGTATTAAAATATCTTTAATTTTGTGAGTTTAATGTGTCTTGACACAAAATTTAATCAAATAAAAAATCTATTCTTCTGTTCAATTTTAATTGGTCATCTTATTAAAAAGAAATGTCTCATATTAATTGATCACTTACTAAATCAGGATAGAATTAATTAGTTTCTTTTTATTTTACCTCTACAATTAATAGTATACATTAAAGGAAAAAGGATCAAATATGCCTCTGAACTTTGCAAAAAGTATAAATATACCCTCCGTTACAAATTTAGTTCACTAATGACCTGCTGTTAGAGTTTAGGAGCATATTATACCCTTTGACGGTTAAATGATGTGCTGGAAATTTACAAAACCCCTTTCCTTTTTTTAAAAAAAAATATTAATTGCCATATAAATAAAATACTTACCACATCACAAAATATAAATCCACCCAACTCTTCTGCCCCGAAATTGACCCGTCCCAAGATCCATTATTTGTTCTTTAACTCTTCATTCATTCTTTTATTTTCAATTGGTTTATCTTCATTCGCCGGCCTAAAAGTTACATCAGTTAAACCCAACAGTAGAAAAAAAAGTTCCTTCTTCTCTTTACAACTTTTTCTTCTTGCAGTATTAGAACTATAACAATGATTTCCTATCCAGTGGGAAATTTTTGAATTTTTATTTAAATTAAATTAATAATTATAAGTTTTTGTAAGAGGTGTCTTTTAAATTAAAGGGTGTATCCTTTTAATTTGTATCTTTTTTAAAAAAGTGTGTGTTTTTATTATTTGATTTTTAACATCCCTATTTAAACCCAATTACTTATTTCTAACGTAAATTTTTTACATAAAACTTTTACAGAGTCTTTTCTTCTCAATAAATATTAAGTTCTATTTCTTGTTTTCTAAAGGAATTTCTTCACTATTGACTTAGTGCATACCAACATGAGTTGTGGTGCAGTGGATGGGTCTGCTCCACCCTTAACCAGAGGTCGAGGGTTTGACCCTAAGTATGGAAAAAACTCTGTTGGAAGCGCTTCCACCTTAATGGGCCCTACAACGCGCGATCCGAATTAGTCAGGGCTCTAATGCGGGAACTGGATACCGGATGAGAAACCAAAAATAAAATAGTGCATAATTCAATAGTCTTGTCATATCCACTAGAACTCCTTGCATACAGTCTCATAGAAATCTAACATAGAAGAGGGAGCAAATATCATTTTTAGAAAAATATTTCGCATGTGTTTCAAGCCTCAAATCTGTGTTTGATGTTCATATTATTAACCCTTCATCTCATGTTGTTCTTTGTATACTTTTTGTTTATGAAACATATTTTTCAACACCCATTAACCCAAAACCGAATAGGTTGGATAGGTACCAGCGTAATGGGTGGTGCAATGGCTTCTCGCCTTCTCTTTGCCATCTATTTTGTCACAATACTGCTGCAATCCTTCTAAAGAGATTTACAAAATCTAAAAATGAGAAGATGTAAATGAAGTGAACAAATTTGAACTACGTAATAAATTGGTTAAGCATTAGATATCAAATCTTATATTATTGATAATCACAAAATTCATGTAGGGAGTTCAAACAACTTAGCAATATCAGTTTTATGAATAGGATTAACACCTTATGTATTTATTAAAATCTTAAAGACATTCAAATAAAAAGGACATACTTTCTCCCTTTTGTTTTACATACTTCCTCCCTTTTGTTTTACTTAATCCCTATACTAAAACTAGTCGTTTTAATTTTCTATGATATATAAATTTTTTTGTTTCTCCTTTTCAATTTGTTTCTTAAATAATAGATAATGAAAAATTCTAATATCTGTTTTAGAGTTAATAAGAGAAAAATATATAAATAAATGACTAACACATTATATTTGAATGTTGGTAGGTATACGCAAGAATATTAGTCAAGAAGATATATAGCTTGATGTACCCAATGATAGACGAGTAAAAAATAAGAATTAAAATTATAGAAAATTGTACTAGACAATAAAAAGAATTGAAATAAGAAAATTGATGAACTAAATTTGACCAAATAAATGTCTTTAATAGATGCATTTAAGAGTGATGATACTTTAGATTTGTTCACTATAAATATATAATGAATAGATTGGGAAGAACATGTTTAATTTGGCTAAACACTATAAATAAGAAAATAGATTTAGTTTTATTCTCATAGAATCAAGCAAATTTAATGTAATAGTATGGTAGAGGAAAGTACTCATGTCATCAGCACGTCTCGGAGTGACTTTTGATAAATTAAATACTTGCTCACTGCCACCACTCTCACATCATTAGCACGATGGCCAAACCTCTCCACCGCCTGACGTACACAGTAGAGCGCTGACCGGAGCGTCGTCACGTTACGATCTTATTGAGGATTTTAATTTCTCTCTTTGGTGAACTTTCCCCGATCTCCTTCTCCGGCGAATACTTTTTAAGCAGGCTCTCAGCCGTTGGCTAGCACCTCGCTGGCCATCAGTAAATCTTGAATACTAGAAGGCCGATCTGCCTCAAATCTTTCATCTTTTTGGTCGGTGACTCTTTCTTGCACCGCCATCGATGCTGGTGCAGTTCTTGCAATCTCATTTTGATGACCTCTGTCTTTTCACCTTTTTCTCATTGTTTCTCTCTTTCTTTTCTTTCTTTAGAACCCTTTTGTAGATACTACAAGTGCAGATTCCAACAATGACAACACTATTTCGGTGACAGCAAAACTATTCCAACGACAACAACACTATTTTTGTGATAACAACACTATTCTAGCGATGACAACATAATTTCGGTGACAACAACACTATTCCAGCAACAACAACACTATTTGGGTGACCAATTTCTACCACAAATTGTCGGAATCCAGCGACCCTATCAAGTAAACGGACCCAACCCAGCTTCGATCAGGTGCACTCGCTCCATTCTTTCTAGTTGTATGTATAGTTTTCTTGATTCTAGGGGCTGCTACTGGTTGTTTTGCTTACTATTCCTGTTTTGATTCCTTTTTCTGAGCATCTTGGTCGACTATCTAGATTGTGGGTGAAGACTTACTTGTTGATTTTGGTACTTCATAATAGTGTTTTACTTGTTAATCCTATTTGTATTTTTGGGTTTTTATTGTTCTTCATAGTTTTGAAGTGTGTTCCCTTGTCTGATTACTATTACTTGATTTATAAGTATATCTATTAGTTGTGGTAGTATAGTTCTTCTTATTGACTATTGTTTATCAAAACTTGTGTTATATTATTGGTTTAGTTGCTTTCTTTATATTATAGATTGTTGTCTATGTCCTTAGTATATAGTTGGCACAGATTTAAGCTCCTTTACTGATTTCATTATAACCAATGTGTCCTTTTAGCCTTATCTTTATCTCTCTTTGTTATCTTTCTTTTTTTTTTTAAATTCTTTTTCCCCTATTTGTGTTGTGGATGTGATTGACAATGATAGACTAAAGTCATGTCATAGGTCGGGGTTAGGGTTGGGGTTAGGAGGTATTAGGTCTGGGTCGGGGTTGGGGGTTGGGCCAGGGTTAGGTCTAGGATGGAGTTTTGTGTTAGGGGCAAGGGGTAGTAAGGTTATTTAGGATAAGAGAGCTTCTAGGTTGCGAGTTGGGTCTTGGAACATAGGAACTTTGCAGGGTAAGTCTATAGAGTTGGTGAAGATTCTTAGAAAGGGAAGGGTTAGTATAGCGTATGTCTAGGAAACTAAATAGGTAGGCACTAAGGCGAGAGATGTGGAAGGTTATAAGTTATGGTACTCGGGTAGCGTGAGACATAGAATGAGGTAGGTATCTTAGTAGATAAAGAACTTAGGGAGCAGGTGGTAGAGGTAAAGAGAGTTAGTGATAGGTTGATGTCTATTAAGTTGGTCACTGGAGGGTCTACGTTGAATGTTATTAGTGCCTACGCCCTGTAAGTAGGTTTGGACGAGAAAAAGAAAAAGGAATTTTAGGAGGTTTTAAATGAGGTGGTGATGAGCATCCCGAGCACTGAGAAAGTTTTCGTGGGAGGGGATTTCAATGGGCATATTGGGTCTTTGTCGAGAGGTTATGATGATGTGCATGGCGGTTTTGATTTTGGGAAGTGGAATGAACGGGGAGCTTCTCTTTTGGATTTTTCTAGGGCTTTTGGGTTGTAGATAGTGAATTCAAGCTTTTGGAAGAAGGAGGAACACCTTACTATGTTTCGTAGTTCAGTGGCCAAAACTCAGATAGACTTTTTGCTTCTTAGAAAAGAGAATAGAATGCTTTGTAAAGACTGTAAAGTCATACCTAGCGAGAATCTTTTGACTCAGAAGACATATGACAAAGTTCCCAGGGAAATTCTGTAGAGGTGCTTGGGAGTTAGAGGGGCGCTCGTAGAGTACACTAGGTCAATTCAGGATATGTATGAAGGTGCGAAAATTCGTGTGAGAACTGTAGGTGAAGATTCGAAGCAACTTTCCAGTTTTGGTAGGGTTGCACCAGAGATCAATTCTTAGCCTATTTTTATTTGCTTTGGTGATGGATGTTTTGACGCAACATATTCAAGTAGAGGTACTTTGGTGTATGTTATTTGAAGATGATGTGGTACTTATTGACGAGACTCGGGGTAGAGTTAATGATAACGTGGAGATTTGGAGACAGATGCTTTAGTCTAAAGGATTTCAGTTAAGTATAACCAAGACAAAGTACTTAGAGTGTAAGTTCAGCGATGTGTCATAGGAGGATGGAGTGGTTGTGAAGTTGGACTCTCAAGCCATTTAGAAGAGGGAGAGTTTCAAGTATTTGGGATTTATGATTCAGGGCAATGGTGAGATTGACAAGGATGTCACGTATCATATTGGGGCAGGGTGGTTGAAATAGAGGCTCTCTTCGGGAGTTCTATGTGATAAAAAGGTGCCACCCAAGCTTAAAGGTAAGTTTTACAGAGTGGTAATCCAGCCGGCTATGTTATATGGAGCAGAGTGTTGGCCAGTTAAGAACTCCCACATCCAAAATTTGAAGGTGGTGGAGATGAGAATGTTGCGATGGATGTGTGGACATACCAGGAAAGATAGGGTAAGGAATAAGATTATTCGGGAGAAGGTGGGAGTTATCTCAGTGGAGGATAAGATCTGAGAAGTGAGGTTACGTTGGTTAAGGCACGTGATGAGGAGGGGCTCTGATACTCCAGTGTGGAGGTGTGAGACAATGGCTATGAATGGATTTAGGCAGGGTAGAGATAGACTGAAGAAATGTTAGAGAAAGGTGATTAGGCATGATATGGAGCAGTTACAGCTTACGGAGGACATGACCCTTGATAGGAAGGTGTGGATGACGCAAATTAGGGTAGAGGGTTAGGGGGTGGGAGTGCGTCAATAATAGTATGGGAGCGCTCCTCTGTGTCTGGAGTTTCTTGTTCGTGGCTAGCAGTGGTAGTTTATTTTGCATACCGTACTAGTTTATATGCACTTATCTTTTGTGTTTGTTATACTGTTAGTTTGTCTTGGGTACCATACTAGTTTATGTGCACTTATCTTTTATGTTTGTTATACTGTTATCGGTCCTAAGTCGGGGGTCTATCGGAAACAGCCTCTCTGCGTCTCCTGAGGTAGTGGTATGGTCTGCGTACACTCTACCCACCCCAAACCCCACTAGGCGAAAATACACTGGGTATGTTGTTATTGTAAATAATTCACTTAAATTTTTAATCATAAATTTACGTCAAACACGATGTGACAAGTATTTAAACCAAAATTACAATATAAAAGTCATAATTAACAAAAAAATGTAAGTTTCCTCGTTTTCTTTCTCCTTTTCAATTATTTTCTTAAACAATTAAAATGGAAAATCCTAATTTTTTTTAGAATTATTAAGAGAAAAACGTTTAAATAAATGAAACATTGAAACGTTTAAATAAATGAAACATTGGATTATAGTCAAGAAAGATATAGCTTAATGTAACCAATGATGACATGGAAAAAAAATATCAGAATAATAGATAATTATTCTAGACTTTCAAAAGTATTGAAATTAGTAGATTGATTAACTAAATTTGATCAATTTAATTGTATTAATAGATGTATTTAAGGTTAATAATAATTTAAATATTTTCATCATCTCATATTTGTTGAACATTTTTTATTTTGCACGGTATTTAAAAAATTATTAATGGAATAATCAACTTTAATTTTACACCATTTATCCGTATGAATGAAGATAAAGCGAATTTGTTTAAACCTCCAAAGTTTAATTATATTAATTACACAGAAAAAATATTTAATTAATTTTATCTTGATTTAGTAAGTAATCAATTAATTTAGGACATTTATTTTTACTAAGTTGACCAGCTAAAAATGAGACTGATTAGAGAGAATAAATATAATGAATAAATTGGACAAAAACATGCTTAATTTGGCTAAATACTTTAAATTGTAACTTGTAAGTAATTGAATTCAATCTTATCCTCATTAAATCCAACAAATTCAATATAATAGGAAAAGTCATTTGAAATTTTTAATCATAAATCTATTTGAGAGGCGATGTGACAAATATGACTAAAGTTATAATATATAGTTGCAATTTCAAAAAATTATGAAATGTGTTACATTTAAATTTTATAGCATATATGTAATATATACCCTTTAACAATGCAAAAAAATAAATGTTTTATGCGTTTTAACTGATACCCCATAACACAATTAACATTCACCACTTAAATATAATTTTTTTTATTGATTCAATTTTTATTCGCTTCATACAGTAAAATGTAATTATGTTTATAAATACACGAGATGTAACTACATTCATAATTATATTCTAAATTATAGTTATTTGTGGCACTTTCTCAACAAACAAATACAAATCACAATGAAAATAGGTTTGCCTACTTCCTTAATTTTAAATTGATTGACTTGTTTTGACTTAACATAAAGTTTAAGAAAATAAAGATTCTTATGATCTTAATTAAAGTACATTGAGGATATCAAAATATCTTTAATTTTGTAGATTAAACGTATTTGACACGAAATTTGAGATAATAAAGAATCTTATTGTCTTAGGAGTAAATCTAAGTATGTTAATTTTGTGTGTTAAACGACTTGATACGAAATTTGGAAAAATAAAAAATCTTCTTATCTTAAATTAAAATATATTAAATGTATGAAAATATTTTTAATTGTGTGGATTAATGCGACCTGGCACAAAATTTAAGAAACTAAAAAATCTTACTCCCCTATCTAATTTTAGTTGGTCATCTTACTAAAAATAAATGTCTCATATTAGTTGATCACTTACTAAATCAAGATATAATTAATTAATATTTTTCTCATTTTACTTTACAATTAATGGTATACATTAAATGTGAATAATTACCATTTCAATATTCATTCTGATGCCTAATGAATATCACTCTATATAAAATAAATTGTGTCCAACTAAAATAAGACGGAGGGAGGATGATTTCAAGTTAAAGTATATTAAATTAATTTAAAATCTTTAATTTTGTGGGTAATGTGACTTGACACAAAGTCTTAAAAAAATATCCTTATGATCTTAAATTAAAATATATTAAATGTCTCAAAATATCTTTAATTATGTGGGTGTGGCTTTAACGTGACTAAACACAACACTAAATTAAAGTACATTAAATTTATTAAAATTTATTTAATTATTAAAATATTTTTCATTTTGTGAATTAAATCTGATTTGGTCCTGAATTTAAGAAAATAAGAAAATTTATAATTTTAAATTAAAGTATGTTAAATTTATTAATTTTCTTTAATTATTAAAATACTTTTAATTTTGTTGGTCAAATGTGTCAAATGAAAAATAGTTGAAACAAATTGAAACGGCGACGACGAGTATATATAGCCTCACAAAGAAACTCGTTTAAGAGACAGAGACTCTACAGTGAAAAATAAAATCTTAGTGAGAGAATGGCCTACTCAAGTGTTTCATCGAACACCGAAAACTCGGCCGACGACATTCGTGAGTTCAATTTAGTTGGAGAATCTATTGAGGATCATCAACTTCTGAAGACACCACCGCTGTCGATGGTGAGGAGGAGCCGATGCCTCTGGTGATCAGAGAAGAAGATGAATCTGAAGAGAATAATGAAGAGTTTGAGGAGATTTCGATGGAGAAAGAAAGGTTCGATGGCGATGGATATTTTGAAGGAGTTTTTGAAGTTGAACCTGCAGAGCTGCATAAAGATTCTAACGACGCTGATGACAGTGGTGATGAGGATAAGGATGAGGAGGAGTCGCTATCTTTGATGGTCAGAGAAGAAGAGATGAATGAAGAGTCTGAGGTTATTTCAATTGATGAAGGACTTCATTCATCTCTTCTTCTCCGGCCATCAGAGACAGCTGCTCCTCCTTATCTTCATCCTCGACGTCATCTGCGTCTTCAGAATCTTTATTCTACTGAGTAGGTTTAATTTCAAAAAAACCTTCAGAGTCTCCATTGCCATCGAAACTTCCTTCTTTCATCGAAATCTCCTCCGACTGTTCACTTCTCCTCTTTAGATTCTTCTTCTTCTCTAACCACCAGAGGTATCGGCTCTTCCTCACCGTCTTTGGTGATGACGTCTTCAGAAGGTTGATGATCCTCAATAGCTTCTCCGATTAAATCGAACTCACGGATGTCGCGGGCGGAGTTGTCGGTGTTCGATGAAATGCTTGAGTAGGCAATTCTCTCTCTAAGATTTTCTTTTTCCCTGTAGAGTCTCTTCCATGAGTCTTTGTGAGGCTATATATACTCGCCGCCGCCGTTTCAATTTGTTTCAACTATTTTTCATTTGACACATATGACCAACAAAATTAAAAGTATTTTAATAATTAAAGAAAATTAATAAATTTAAGATACTTTAATTTAAAATTATAATTTTTTTTATTTTCTTAAATTCTAGGTCAAATCAGATTTAATTCACAAAATTAAAAATATTTTAATAATTGAAGAAATTTTAATAAATTTGATGTACTTTAATTTAGTTTTGTGTTAGGTCACGTTAAACCCACACCTATATAAACAAAGATATTTGACATTTAATATATTTTAATTAAAGGTCATAAGGATATTTATTTTCTAAGACTTCGTGTCAAGTCATGTTACCTACAAAATTAAAAATATTTTAATAAATTTAATATACTTTAATTTAAAATCATGCTTCCACCGTCTTATTTTAGTTGGACACTATCACGATCCAAAAATGAGGGATATGATGACACTTGCCTCAGCGTACCTTGACAAGTAAGCCTATCACCCAAACTAATACGAGAAGAGAAAAAGACAGAAATATCCTGATACGGGTCAAAGAAGCGTCTTAGTACTCGAGGACATGAAGACGTGAGTAAAGACCCGAGCTTGTATGGCTGCCCATCCAAGGAACAAGTTTTGAAGTATTGAGAACAAGTCCCAACACTCCAAAACCGTCTAAGGAGTACACTACAAGGTTGCCCATTTGTTTGGGCTCATTAAGGGCCTTTTGTTCATTTTTGTAATTAAGTGTTGCCCTAATCTATAAATAGAACATTTAGGTCATTTTTTCATTTTATAACTTTGATGATATATTTTGAATACTCTTTCAGAGTGTCTTGCAAGGTGGAATCTTTGTGTTGATAGCTTGCTTAGAAACAGTGGTTGCTTGGGAGCTCCGATTTCCTTGAGGTCTATAAGAGTGTAGGTGTCTTGTATTCATGTTGTTTGTATTTTGATGTTTAATGTACATCTTAGTGCCTATAACGTGTAGTACATTATATCTCACCATCTATCCATTTATCTATTGCAAATTGTTAGTTCTTGTGTTTGCCTCTTGTAGCCATTTTGTGTTCTTGTTGTCTTATGTTGTTGTTACATTTTTGGGGACTGTTTTGAGGCTTATTTGGACTGTTTGGTATCATTTGGTATCAAATCCGTCATTAATTTCGTTCCCACGAGATCAATCTTGGGTTTGTTCACTCAAAAATTAAAAAAAAAGAAAGTGTTGAAAAGCTGAAAACTCAAAAATAGTAATTTGTCCACATTTTGTGTTTAGGACAAAAGTTTAAGCCTAGTTTTCTTGTAATTTTTGTGTATTTTTTGTGTTCTAGTGTTAGATCTTTGTTTCCTAACATTAGAAGAGGTATCCAAGGTCGAAAATCTCACAGAAAGAAGTTATTCTACGTGTTTGGTGTCTTGGCTAAAGTGTTGTTGTTGTTTGACCGAATTTGTGTCTAGATTTAGGTGTTGTTTTGATTGTCTTTGTTGTTTATTGTGTTGGATTTATTTCTATCTAACACTACTTGAGTCTAACCCAAGTTCTTGAGAAAAAAAAATCGCAAGTTGTTGTGGGAAGAGTGGACGGTTTTTTTTTTTTGTTGTTGGAGTTCTTGTGTTGTGTTAAAGAAGTCTTGTAAAAGGTTGTTGTTTGATACAAATTCAAAGGAAAGAGAGTGTGGGTTTTGTTAGTCTTGAAACAACTTTCAAGACATTACCAAAGGGGAAAAAGAACAAAAGACCTCCCAAAAAAGTCTTCATACCAAAAGGGAGTAAATTCATTTTTTGCTAGACAAGCCAAAAGAGGAAAGGGGGACAAGACCTCCAAAAGGTTGTCTTGCCATTTTGGTGCAAGTAGGTGAAAGACTTTATGAGTCTTGAAAGTAGAGTCTAGACCTTGTTTGTCCCATACTTTGGCCGAAATTCTCCTCTTCCATACATGAAATTGAACAACTAGTTTCTTGAAACAAAAAATTTTCAACTTCAACCACATTCCAACGTCCAATAGTTAAGTGCCACATCATCAAAGAGCTCAATAACATTGGATATTCTAGTTTCACTTTCTTGTTTCCATTATTTTCAATTTTGTTGATTCTCATGCTAATTAGCAAACTAGTAAATACCTACTAGGTTGTAGATTAGTTTATGAGTACGTTTTCTTTTGTGTTAAGCATTGTATTGTGTGATTTTCTCATTTTTAAGTCGTAGTATTTTCTTTGGTCCAAGTTCAAAAATTATTTCTTGAGTTGTTTCAAACAAAAATCTACTCCGACCTCGATCCACAATTGGGATCAAGTAACCTCATTGGAGTATAATCGAGTTATCAACACTAGTGAGGCCAATAGAGTGAATACTTCAAAAGTGTGAGCTTGAGAGATTATGGACTGTTTTGAGACGAATTGTGGATTGATTTATGCTAACCTTTAATGTGTTTTCTATTTTTGTGTTATTTGTTTAGTAGTTCTGGATAGGTACAATGGCGGATGAAGGTGAAATGCCTAGTTGCTTTAAATCCATCATGGAAAAACTTGATGCCATGGAAAGCCGATTGAGATCTTTTAAAGAAAAAATGGAGAAAATGAAAGGACGAATGGAAAGAATGGAAAGAATAATGGATATAATGGAAGGACGAATAGATAGGACGTAGAGCACTATTTGCAAGAAGTTGGATAACTTGATAGAGCATCCAAGCTTTCCTAATCCAATTTCCATGAGTGGCCATGCTCCACATGAGATACTAGGTAATCAAATTAACTCTTGCACTCTAGTGAATAAAGCTAATAACTATCTAAGTATGAATGATAGTTTGTCTTTAGGTGAGCCGAACGTGCCTTTATTTTGTGATGATAATGTACAACTTGAGATTGTGGATATACCCATTAAGGTGGAAGAGCTCCCAACAAAGTTTTTACCATACCCAGGGTCGAACCCTTAACCTCTGATCATGGGTGGAGAATCTCCATCCATTGCACCACAACCCATATTGGTAAGGTTTTAATCTTATTCATAAAACCGATATTACTATGTTGTTTGAACTCCCTACATGAATTTTATGATTCTCAATGATATAAGATTTGGTATCTAATGCTTAACCAATTTATTACGTAGTTCAAATTTGTTCACTTCATTTACTACTTGATATAAGATCTAAGTTGAAAACACAAGAATAGATGAAGACTAACCTAAAGAAGCAAACACAAATCCAAAACTAAAGATAACAAGCAACAAAACACCAAACTAAAGCAAGAAAGTAAAGGTTAGATAACGAGACATAAATTGTTACAAGCTTTAGGAACTAAAGTGTGTATCAAACACTAGAACTCCTAAGACTCACAATAGAAACACCACACTCTTACTTGAGCCCAAGAGGGAATCAATCTCCTCAAGAACCCAAGTTTCTTAGCCAAAATGCAACACAAGTGAATCCACACTATGTCGTGCCCTAGTTACGGTTGGTACTACTCTCACAAGACAGAAAAGTGTTTCTATCTTTCAATATTAATAAACAACTAAAGAATAAATAAACCTACAAGAGACTATTTATAGTCTTACAAAACAAAATGACTAAGACACCCTTAATGAGCTTTTACACTCCAAGGGCGCAACTCCTTAACACTCTAAGAAAGTACTAAAATGCTCTTAATGAGTTTGAACACTCCAAGGCTACCACTCCTATAACGCCCTGAGTCTGTACGTCGAACATCACACGGTGCTTGTGATCCCGAAGGACCACAAGCTAACCCTTGACTGGTACCTGTTGTGAGCACTGAATAATAATACTGAAATAAATGTGGAATTTAGGCTGAATTTTCCATAAGGTTCATAGCTGAAATCAAATAATGATAAATAAATACTATAAACTGAATATCTGTTTGAAATAGTCTAGTCTAAAATCCTCTAATTGTCTAAATATGGAGTTGATAGGACAAGTCCCCAACTAACTCTGACTACTAAATCTACTGAATACTGAAATGATAACTCTATCCTCAAACTATGAGGACCCACCACTAAATCTGATGTTGCTAAAAGTCTGGGCTGCTAGGTACGATCAGGAGCCCGTGCGTCCGAACCTATAATATAAGACATCATAGGCACAGAAAGAGTATGCGTCAGTACTTTGAATGTATTGGTATGCTAAGCGAGGTAGGTTGATATACAAGGGTTTATATACATGAACAATAACTGGCTGAGTAACATGAATATAACGGAATGAGAGTACATGTATATCTGAAACTACTGTAATTATTGATTATGTAATGTTGCGTGAAAATCTACTTTACTGCACTGAGATCACTGATAACTGAATTACTGATAACTGGGTGACTGTTTTGACAGTCCTAATTTTGTGGAACTGAACTTAGTTTCGTACTGAGCTGGGTGACTGTGTCTGGCAATCTTGATTATGAGAACTAAACTGAGGATTTATACTGAGTTTGAAGCTGACACTATAACTGTGGAAGTATTTATCTAAGCGACATACCCCGATTATAAACTGAGTTGGGGTCTAACCTGTGACCCAGTTGGAAGGGTGTTAGCACCTTGCCAAGGGATACTAACAATGGCTATGAGTTAACCCTATCTAGCAGGAAGGCATATCGTCAACCCTCACTGGCAGGAAAACTTGTATGAGATGTATCAACCCTTACCTGGCAGAAGATATCTCAACCTACGCTGGCTATGTAGTTTTGTAGTGCAGGGATTGCTGCTAAGGGTCAAACCCTTTGCCGATAAAAATGCCCCATCCCTGGGTTCACTCGGTGCTGATTCCTACTCCCAACTAAATAGACACTGAATTGATTTCTAGACTATTCTAGGCTTGACTGAACTATTATTGATCATGCTAACTAACTGAACTGGACTGAATTCACTGAGTTCTATTAACTAAATAAGTACACTGAGTTCTGTAATTGACTGAGTACTACTGTACGTGACATCACTAAGACTATACTAAAGCTACTGTAATTCTAGAGAAACAGCTAAATTTTAGGTATGGAATACCCCCAGGACTTGATAGCATTGAAAGTAAAATACAGCATAGTCATAATAGCATAACAATAGTAGCTTGTCAACAATGCTTTCATTTAGACATTTTGTCAAAACACTTAATAGGCATGAACTTATGCACATACTACTATGACATGATTTTACTATGCAACTCACATGGGCATTATATCAAACACTTGGGGAGCATAGTCTATGCATATGGTAATAAACAATATGTAGGTATCATGATTACAAATACCAACTTACACATTCAATAGGCTTTTAACATGAATCCACATAACATTACATGCATGTTAATTAATTCGCATGAAAACTCATAATTCCTCATGAATTATACCCCAACTATATCATAATCATGAATACAATCAAATTCAACATAAAATTCATGAAAGAAACCAACCTGTAATTTAAAAAGGGTTCTTGAACTCTAAGGGTGGAAGGAAACCCTTGGATAAACACCTAACATACCTTTAATATTAATTTTGTGAAGATTATGGTGAGTTCTTGAGACTTGATTCTTGATCTTGATGTAACTAGGGCTTGCTCTTAGGATGATTTTGAAAACAATGAGTGTATTTAACCCTTTAGGGTATTAAATTTCGTGTTATGTAAGGGGAAAATGACCCATTTTCCCGCACAAACCTGGATAAAATAATGCTGGACGGGGTCCCCCATCACGTCGCAACCCCTTCTTGGGTCAATCGTCCCTCGTGGAGCGACCCCTGCTCAGGTCAAGTAGCCCTCATGGCACGACCCCTGCTTGGGTTAATTGGCCCTTACGACGCAGGCTTATCGTGACTCCTTGCTATTTTGGACATCCAAAATCACCCTTATGCTAGTTTGAAAAATCTAAAATTCGCTTGAGATGACCTACAAGTGACCCTAATCATGAATTAATTTAAAAATCAATATTCTAAGGCCAGAAAGGTAAAAAATAAGACCCTTCAATCTCGAAGGCTAAAAATGATTCTAAGCCTTGAAATTAGCTAAAATTTTCTAATTCTGAGGCCTCTTTTGGCATGCTATTTAGGATAGAAATAACAAGAATTTTGTGGGGTCTTACAATATCCCCCCCAGGAATATTTGTCCGCGAATGAGACTGACTAAGCTGAGAATACTGAGTAACTGAGTTTACATATTGATCATGCATAACTAAAACATGATTACATGACTGAAACTATTGATATACTGAGTTTCCATACTAGACATACATAACTGAAGCATGACTGAATTTTAAAGACATGACACATTAATGAGCTGTTTCATGATGATATGCATGATATGAGAGTGATGTGCAACTGAACCGCTACAGATTTTGTAAAGGTAATCTAAGCATGGAATCGAGTAAATTTAAGGAAACTATTACCTTGAGCTGAGTCTGAGTTTGTAGAGAAGAGGTGGGGATACTTGGTCCGCATATCTGCTTCTGCTTCCTAAGTAGCTCCCTTAATAGATTGATTCCGCCAAAGAACTTTAACTAGAGGAACTTCTTTGTTCCTCAGTCTGTGATCCTGATAATAAGAGAGACTATTCTAGACATCAATTCCCTCTATCGGGACCACAACTGCTGGGTCACTTATACACTTCTTTAGTAAGGAGACATGAAACACAGGATGCACTGAATCTAAGTCTGAAGGCAACTCAAGCTCGTAAGCTACCTTCCCAAAATAGTTGAGAATTCAGTAAGGACCTACATATCAGGGACTAAACTTTTCTTTCTTTCCAAACCTCTTCACTCCCTTCATGAGAGAGATATTTAGATAAATATAATCATCAATATCAAACTCGAGATTTTTTTTCTCACATCTGAATAGATTTTTGTCAGCTCTGAGCTATCTTAAGCCTCTCTCTGATCAAATGAACCTTCTCTAAGGAATTAAATACTAGGCCAGGCCCTACTACTGCAGCCTTACCTACTTCAAACCAACCAATGGGAGATCTACATCTCCTCCCATAAAGTACCTCAAACGAATCCATCTAAATACTAGAATGATAGCTGTTATTATATTCAACTTCGATCAAAGGCAAGTGGTCATCCCAACTACCTTTAAAATCAACAACACAAGCTCTTAACATATCTTCTAGAGTTTGAATGGTCCTTTATGCTTGACCATTTATCTAAGGATGAAAGGCTGTACTGAGGTGAACTTAGGTACCAAGACCCTTTTGAAAGGCTTTCCAAAAGTGAGATGTGAACTACTTACCTCTATCTGAAATGATGGATAATGAAACTCTGTGCAACCTGACCAATTCTTTGACATAGAGCTTGGCATAATCTTCGGCTGAATAAGAGGTATGAACTAGTAAAAAGTGAACTAATTTAGTTATCCTAATCATAATGACCCAAATTTAATAATGCTGACGACAAGTAGGAGGCAAATCCATCACGAAGTCCATGTTCACTTCCTCCCACTTACAAGTGGGAATACTAAACTCCTGAATAGACCCACTAGGCTTCTAATGCTTAATCTTAACTTGCTGACATGTAGAGCACTTAGCCACAAACTCTATAATGTATCTCTTCATTCCATTCCACCAATAGACCCCCGTAAATCGAGGTACATCTTGGTGGCCCTTGGGTGAATCGAGTAACGCGCACCATTCACTTCTGCAACAATCCTGTGCCTTATTCCATCCACACATGGCATACAAAGTCTACCCTAACAACACAACACACCATCTCTCCCTTAGGAGAAAACCTGTACTTTCTGATCTATGATCGACTTTTTCAACTTAACTAGACTGGGATCTCTATCTTGCTTTTATTTTACTTCAGAAACCATAAACGATTCCAAACTAATCTGCACCCATATGCTACCCTTTGCTAAATTAACTAAGCGGATACCTAGTCGGGAAAACTAATGAACTTCTTGAACTAACTTTCTCTTACCATCCTCTACATAAGCAACACTACTATAGACATCCTACTAAGAGCATCAACCACTACATTGGATTTGCCCAGATGATATAGAATACTCATGTCATAATCTTTTAACAACTTTAGCCACCTCTTCTGACGCAGGTTCAAATCTTTCTGATAAAATACATGCTGCATGTTTTTATGGTCCGTGAACATATTAACATGTACCTCATACAAATAATGCCTCCAAATCTATGAGGCAAACATAACAGCTGCTAACTTAAGGTCGTGGGTAGGGTAATTCCTTTCATGGGGCTTAAGCTGTCAAGAGAGATAGGCTATGACCTTACCTCTCTGCATTAGTACACAATCCAAACCAATTTTGGATGCATCAAAATACATAACAAACCCATCTGAACAATCTGGTAATGTCAAAATTGGGGCTACAGTAAGTCGAGTCTTCAACTTGTGAAAACTCTTGTAATACCCCATACTTTTCTAAGTTCAGTCCAACACATAGTGCTTGTATAAATGGCTTAGAACTTGAAAATTTGGCTAAGTGTTTGGGACTTAATCTTATTTTTTGCCTCTCAACTTCAATGATTTTTAAAGTGACCTTTCCGACCCTGAGACATAAGTTTTTGAGTTGATTCATGCTCAGGGGGTGTAATTAGCATATGTTGGGAAAGTTTTGGAATTTTCAAGCAAGGTTTGAACTGTGTTTAAATTGCATTCTAGTGGTCTACCGCGATTTCACTGCGTTATGGTGACATGCTAAATCATACTCGTTCTTTTCCCAGTAAAGCACTGCGATGGAGTCGCATCACGCCAAGGTGTACATTTGTACTTATCCATTTTCAGTAGCTCAACGCGATAAGCTCACATTGCGCCAATCCCCTAAATCGCACTCGTCCTTTGAATGGCAAATTTCAGTAGCTTAACACAATTTTTCTGCATCATGGTGAAGGTGTA
Source organism: Capsicum annuum (assembly GCF_002878395.1). NCBI lineage: Eukaryota > Viridiplantae > Streptophyta > Magnoliopsida > Solanales > Solanaceae > Capsicum > Capsicum annuum. The sequence continues at coordinate 33,719 of NW_025892838.1, forward strand.
TTTAATACCCCTAACTTTCTTTAAGTCGACTTTTATCCTTAAGAAGATTAAGGAAAGACTTCCTAAGTGAAAAATATTTTACACCATGTAGAATTTCCCTAATATTGACTTTTTGTCATGTGGAGAATTGAATAAGCTTTTCGTCCATACCAAATTCATCAAAATCTGATATTGGGGTAAAAAGTTATGGACGTTTTATAAAAAGCTGTCTTAACTGCTCAGGTGCGACGGAAAGGCTGATGGATCATCACCCATAGCCGTTGCCATGGGGTGATAGTCCCATTGACTAGCCAAGTGTGATGGTCAGGACCAACGACCGTCGAGCTAGCGACGGACCGTCTCTCCAGGCCGTCGCTATGAGGCAGTAAGTCCCAGTTCTGGTCCAGGTGCGACGGTCAGTCCGATGGACCGTCGAACCAGTGATGGACCATCACACTCCACCATTGCAGTTCCCGATAAGTAATTTTAAGTCACTTTTAAAAGGGCTTTTAAGTTTTTTCCACCTTGCTCAACAACTATATATATCAGGTCAAGGCTCAAAACTTCATCCGTTATCCATAACATCAAAAGCTAAGATTTCTTTCAAGATCAACACCCAAGAGCAAGATACAAAACCTTCTTCAAGAAACCAAAAATCTCTCCAATCACCTTCAAGAAAGAGTCTCCTAAGGTATGCAGATGTTGATTCTTGGGTTCCTTCCACCCAAGAAGTTCAAGAATCCTTTTTAAAATTTATAAAGTTTATGTATTTATGAGATTTCATGATTTATGTGTATTGAAGTTCATGATTATGTGTTGCTGGGTTTTAATTCATGATTCAAATTACAAGTTTTAAGAATTGACTCTAGCATGTGATGAACTGTGAATTGCTCATGATGAACCCTCTTCAAGTTGCATGTTGGTTGATTGTCCATGATAATTTGGTGTAGAAATTATTGAATAACCAAATCATGCTCCCCATATGTTTGATAAAATGCTTGTGTAAAGAAAGTAGGGCCATTATAGCATGTTGACAAGAAATCCCCAATTATGTGTAAGTTTATGCATGCCAAGTATTTGTTGAAAAGCCTTAGTGAATGAATTGTTACATGTTAGCATGAAATTCCCCAATTATGTGTTCTTTAATGCATGTTAAGTGTTTGATGCAAGACGTTGTTGAATGGAGTATGAGCCAATAGCATGTCTCCCTATACTATCATATGTTTATGATTTCCAAGTGCTTGAAGAGATGCTTTTATGATTGTAATGGTGAATGAAAGTCCATGGTCATGATTATTCAAGAATGGTTATATTTTAGTTTTATGTTATCAAGTCCTGGGGGTATTTATACCCGATAATTTAGCTGCAAGTCTAGAGCCCATGTCAGTTTTCACAATAATCTCAGTCAAGCCACGACTCTTAAAACTCAGTGAGTTATAGAAATCAGAACTCTCATACAATTACAGAACTTAAAAAATCTCAGTAATCTCATTATCGTTAGCATTCAAGCTTCAGTTCAATACTCAACTCAGATCTTAGTAGTATTCAAGAATTTAGTTTTAGACCTGAGTAGCATTCAAGTAATCAATTTAGAACTTAGTATCATCCAGTCAGATAACGAGATTCAGTATTATTCCGTCAAAAAATGGAACCAAATGAACTCACTCAGATTAGGCAAGAAATAGGACCAATAACAGATTCAACTCAGTCTAAGTTCAGTTAAGAATCAATTCAGAGTCCTTCAGTTGGGAGTAGTAACTAGCATCGAGAGAGTGCAGGGATGATGGCTTCCCATTTGATAGGCAACATTGTTACCAGCAATCCCTGAACTCCAGAATTGCATAGCCAGCGCAGGACCAGGGGTCACCTGTTAGATTAAGGCTTGACTATTGTACTGCCATAGGCTTGACTTCCTATTCAGTGTCACCTGTTAGAGAGGCTTGACCATATCAGAGGTATTTACCCATGGCATGGTATTGAAACCCTTCCAGTTAGGGTTATAGGTTGTAACCCACTAGATTAGATTTGGGGCATGTCGTTTAAGTAAGAACTCCCATAGTTGTAGTTTCAGTTTTAGTCTTTAGAGTAGAACTCAAAATTTAGGACTGTCAGATACAATCACCCATCTCAGTAAGGAACTTAGATAGTTCCATAGATTTATAGACCACCCGCTCGATAGGCCAGGTATCTCATAAAGTTAATCAATATCAGTACAAATAGATCCAGAGATCACCCGTTATATAGGCCTAATCTCAATCTCAGTCCATTATTTCTATTATTAAAAGATGCAGAGATCTTTTGCTAGATAGGTTTGATCTCAAGTATAATCATTCCTTATCATTGTTAGTAGATTCAGAGATCATCCGTTAGAGAGATTTGATCTCAAATTTAGTCAATTGATAGAAGCAAGCTCAGAATCTAGTTATTGATATGAGTAGATTTAGTTAATCAGCTTCAGTATTATCAGTTTCAGGGATCACCTACTAGAGAGAACTGATCTTAACTTCAATACTTAGTTATTAATATCAGGGGATTCAGATATTCAGTATCTCAGTATTAGTTGTGAGTTCAGACATCAGTAAGGCGGTATCCGAGTCTCAGTTTTAAGTGTCACGATGACTTCAATTATGGTTTGTGCATTCATATATATGTCCTTATTTAGTACTCTCATGTTATTTAGTAAAGTAATTTTTCATGCATAATCCCTTTTATTTAGCCTTACCTCATCTAGCATACCAGTACATTCAAAGTACTGACACATACTTTTCTCTTGTGTATGGTGTCTTATCCCATAGGTTCAGACATGCGAGAACCAAAGCACCCTTAGCAGTCCAGACTCAGCCAGCAGCAGTTGACTTAGAAGTGAGTCCTCATCATTCGAGGATGATCCTTATTTTATTATTGTATTAGACTCAGTTTATTTTCAATAGACGAAGTTATTTAGGGACATGTCCCATCAGCTCCACAGATCAGATAGTTTGAGGCTTTTCAGACAGATGTATCAAATTCAATTTTTAGTTTTGAGTATTTTAGATGTTTTGAGCTTTATGGGAAGTTTTCGCCAGTTTTCCGCATTTATTATATTATATTATGCAATGATCAGGTATAGATATTAGTAGAGGGTTAGCTTGTGGTCCTTTGGGATCATGAGCACCATATGGCATTCTGGTTATAGAAAATTGGGGATTACAAACTTGGTATCAGAGCCTAAGGTTTAATAGTATACTAGGAAGTCTGAAAATTTGCATCTAGTAGAGTCTTGTGTATGGGTGTGTTGGGTGCCACATTTATGTACAGAAGGCTATAAGATGTTTTAGGAATAGTTTCCCTTTTTCCAATATTCATGTTGTGACAGTAAGCATAAGCTCAAAGTTAACTCTCAGTTTAATCCTTTTCTCTTCCGATTTTAGACCATGTCTCCTAAGAAGAGAACTGTAAATCAGTCAGCTCCTCAACTCGTAGATCAGTTAAATGAGAATATGTCATACACAGAGTTCCGAGAAGTTTTTGAAGCACTATCCCAAGCTACGATAACTACTATTTAGGGTAACCGTCAGGTTGCTGCCCCACCTCAGCAAGATAGGGATTCAGCTACAGCCAGGATTAAAGACTTTATAAAAATGAACCCGCCAGAGTTCTATGGGTCAGTAGCAGGTAAGGACCCATAACTTTATCTTGAAGAGGTGAAGAAGATCACCCAAGTCATACAGGTTTCTAAGGTGAAGAGTGTAAAATTAGCATCCTATAGACTGAAGGATATTTCTCACGATTGGGTAGTGATGTGGAAGAAGAGTAGAGAGGAGGATGCAACTCCTATGACTTGGCAGGAGTTTCATAATGCCTTTCTAGATAAGTTTTTCCCACTAGAGATGAGAGAAGCTAAGGTAGAAGAGTTTACAAATCTAAGGCAAGGCTCTATAACAGTAAAGGAGTATTGTCTTAAGTTCAACCAATTAGCTAAGTATGCTCTCGATTTGATAGCTGACCCTAGAGCGAGTATGAGTAAGTTTGTGACAGGTGTATTTAGGGATGGTATTGAAAAAGTGTAGAACCACCATGCTCAATAGAGACATGGATCTTTCTAGGTTGATGATGCATGCTCAGCAGATAGAGAAAGATAAATCTAAGGAGAGAGAGAGATGTAATAAGAGATCCAAAATAGGTAGTTATATTTTTTCTCAGGCTGGGTCACAAAGTGGTAGTCGTTCTCAGTATAGCCAGAAATTTTCAGTCCCAACTCCATCCTCAGCTAGTTTACCCACACAAAATTTTGGGGATGTCAGTCATGATGAGGTGCCAGGTTCTAAAACCTAGGGTAGAGCCAGCAGTGTTCGTACCAATCAACTTTGTGGAGAGTGTGGCAAGAATCACCTAGGTGTGTGTAGAGTAAATAGTCAGGTATGTTTTGGATCTGGTAAGCCAGTCCAAAGAATAAGAGAGTGTAGAGTGCAATCTCAGAGGGGTAGAGAATGGCGTCAGCAGGGTGCTACTCCTAGTACCAATAGTGTTCAGCGTCAGAACAGACTCTATGCAATTCAGACTCGCCATGACCAGGAAGGTTCCCCTAATATAGAGTCAGATACGTTATAAGTCTTTTATGTTCATGATATGCATTATTAGATCCTTTGCTCCCATTTTGAGATTAAGTTTTCAGCATGAGTTAGTTGGTAGAGCCAGCAAGTCAGTTCAGTAGTCAAACTGTTAATTTGTATAGTTTGTTATCTCATTTATTCACCTGATCATGCTATCAGAAATCTATAAAATATAACTATTCCAAGATAGAATATCCTAGTAGTTATGAATATAGCTCAGTTCACATATTATACATTAGTTTCAGATCTCAGACGATCAATCATGACCAAGTTTGTAGGTGCCCTATGCACTACCCCAATATTTCAGCGAAGTGTTCTTAGAGGGACATAGAGTCCCAAGGGGGAGATACCCCATAATATTATGATGCTTTCATGTACTTAGACTCATTCAGTTGCATGTTCAGACTTTCCTTACAAATTTAACACCATTTATCATTGCTTACTCAGTCATGCAATCAAGAATTAGTTATATTCATGCATTAGATATGCATGTTCAGTACAAAAAGTTCTGCTTTTCAGTGTACATAGTCATGCATTAATGAGAGAAAATTTGTCACACATACATGCATTAGATATGCATGTTCATTATGACAATTCAGCCTATGAGTAGCTTTTGTCTTGTATTCCATGCATCAGATATGCATGTCCAGTATAAGAACTCAGTATATCAGTAGTTTCATGTCACTTAGTCATGTTTCATATGTTCACATTCCTTAAGTAAGTTCAGTCGATCATTATTCTTATCCTAACAAGTGATATTCGAGGATGCATATTCCCTAGGGGGAGATATTGTAATACCCAGAACTTTCTTTAAGTCGACTTTTATCCTTAAGAAGAGTAAGGGATGACTTCCTATGTGAGAAATATTTTAAAAAGTGTAGAATTTCCCTAATATAAACTTTTTTTCATGTGGAGAATTGAATAAGCTTTCCGTCGATACCAAATTAGTCAAAATCCGATGTCGGGGTAAAATGTTATGGATGTTTTACAAAAAGCTGTCTAAACTACTCAGGTGTGACGGGCAGGCCGATGGACCGTCGATCTAGCGATGGACCATCTCCTATAGCCTTCACCATGGGGTAGTAGTACCATTCACTGTCCAAGTGTGACGGTCAGGACCGATGGACCATCGAGCTAGTGATGGACCATCGCACCAGGCCATCGCGATGAGGTAGTAAGTCCTAGTTCTGGTCCAGGTGCGATGGTCAGTCCGACAGACCATTGAACCAGCGATGGACCATCGCACTCCACCGTCGCATGTCCCGATCAGTAATTTTAAGTCGCTTTTAAAAGGGATTTTTAAGTCTTTTCCACCCTTTTCAACAACTATTTATATAAGGTCAAGGCTCACAACTTCATCCTTTATCCATAACATCAAAAGATTGGGTTTCTTTCAAGATCAAAACTCAAGAGCAAGATTCAAACCATTGTTTAAGAAACCAAGAGTCTCTCTAAGAACCTTTAAGAATGAGTCTCCTAAGATATGCAGATGTTGATTCTTGGGTTCCTTCCACCCAAGAAGTTCAACAATCCTATTTAAAATTTATAAAGTTTATGTATTTATGAGATTTCATGATTTATGTGTATTGAAGTTCATGATTATGTGATGTTAGGTTTAAATTCATGATTCAAACTACAAGTTTTAAGAATTGACTCTAGCATGTGATGAATTGTGTAATGTTCATGATGAACCCTCTTCAAGTTGCATGTTGGTTGATTTTCCATGATAATTTGGTGTAGAAATTGTTGAATAACCAAAGAATGCTCCCCATATGATTGATAAAATGCTTGTGTAAAGGAAGTAGGGCCATTAATGCATGTTGACAAGAAATCCCCAATTATGTGTAAGTTTATGCATGCCAAGTGTTTGTTGAAAAGCCTTAGTGAATGAATTATGACATGTTTGCATGAAATTCTCAAATTATGTCCTCTTTAATGCATGTTAAGTGTTTGATACAAGACCTTGCTGAATAGAGTATGAGCCAATAGCATGTCTCCCTATACTATCATATGTTTATGATTTCCAAGTGCTTGAAGAGATGCTTTTATGATTGTAATGGTGAATAAAAGTCCATGGTCATGATTATTCAAGAATGGTTATATTTTAGTTTTATGTTATCAAGTCCTGGGGGTATTTATACCCAATAATTTAGATGCAAGTCTAGAGCCCATGTCAGTTTTCACAATAATCTCAGTCAAGCCACGACTCTTAAAACTCAGTGAGTTATAGAACTCAGAACTCTCATACAATTACAGAACTTAAAAAATCTCAGTAATCTCATTATCGTTAGCATTCAAGCTTCAGTTCAATACTCAACTCAGATCTTAGTAGTATTCAAGAATTTAGTTTCAGACCTCAGTAGTATTCAAGTAATCAATTCAGAACTTAGTATCATCCAGTCAGATAATGAGATTCAGTAGTATTCCATCAGATAATGGAACCAAGTGAACTCAGTCAGATCATGCAAGAAATATGACCAGTAACAGATTTAGCTCAGTCTAAGTTCAATTAAGAACCAGCTCAAAGTCCTTTAGTTGGGAGTAGTAACTAGAACCGAGTGAGTACAGGGATGACGACTTCCCGTTAGAGAGGTAGAGTTGTTAGCAGCAATCCCTGAACTTCAGAACTGAGTAGCCAGCACAGGACCAGGGGTCACCTGTTAGATTAAGGCTTGACTATCGTACTTCCTTAGGCATGACTTCCTGTTCAGGGTCACCTATTAGAGAGGCTTGACCATAGAAGAGGTCTTTACCCATGGCATGGTATTGACACCCTTCCAGCTGGGGTTACAGGTTGGACCCTACTAGATCAGATTCAGGGCATGTCGATTAAGTGAGAACTCCCACAGTTGTAGTTTCAGTATCAGTCTTCAGAGTAGAACTCAAAAATCAGGACTGTCACATACAGTCACCCTTCTTAGTAAGGAACTTAGATAGTTCCATAGATTCATAGACCACCCGCTAGATAGGCTAGGTCTCTCATAAAGTTAATCAGTATCAGTACAAATAGATCCAGAGATCACCCGTTAGATAGGCTTGATCTCAAACTTAGTCCATCATTTCTATTGTTAAATTATTCAGAGATCTTTCGCTAGATAGGTATGATCTCAGATATAATCATTCCTTATCATTGGTAGTAGATTTAGAGATCATCCATTAGAGAGGTTTAATATTAGATTTAGTTAGTCGATAGTAGCAAGTTCAGAATTCAGTTATTGATATGAGTAGATCCAGTTAATTAGCTTCATTATTATCAGTTTTTGAGATCACCCGCTTGAAAGGACTGATTTCAACTTCAGTACTCAGTTATCAATATCAGGGGATTCAAATATTTAGTATCTCAGTATTAGTAGTGAGTTCAACTTCAGTAAAATGGTATCCGAGTCTCAGTATTCAGTGTTACGATGACTTCAGTTATGGTTTATACATTCATACATGTCCTTATTAAGTACTCTCATGTTATTCAGTTAAGTAATTGTTCATGCATAAGCCCTTGCATTTAGCCTTAACTCATCTAGCATACCATTACATTCAAAGTACCGATGCATACTTTTCTCTTATGATATGGTGTCTTATGCCGTAGGTTCATACAAGTAAGAACCAAAGCACCTTTAGCCATCCAGACTCAACTAGCCGCAGTTGACTTAGCAGTAAGTCCTCATCATTCGAGGATGATCCTTATCTTATTATTATATTAGACTTAGTTTATTTTTAATAGACGAAGTTAGTTAGGGACATGTCCCATTAACTCCACAAATCAGACAGTTAGAGGCTTTTCAGAGAGATGTATTACTATTCAGTTTCCAGTTTTGAGTAATTTAGATGTTTTGAAACTTATGGCAAGTTTTTGCTAGTTTTTGGCATTTTTTATATTATATTATGCAATGATCAGGTACAAATATTAGTAGAGGGTCAGCTTGTGGTCCTTCGAGATCATGAGCATCGTGTGACATTCCAGTTATAGATAATTTAGGCGTTATACATATTTGCCATGTTCTTGATTCATAATTTGAAATGCTTATGTCAATACCTTTATCTTAGTGTGTGTGAAGTGCTTATTAGGTGAATAATGTTCCTAGAAATCACTTAGAGCCAATTTGAGCCAAGAACCTTAGATTCGTCCAAAGTTTGGGGTTTGATTCTACTAGGATCTACTTTGAACATGTATAACATTTTATATAAGTATAATTTTTGGGATGACAACCCACCAAATTGTAGGTAATTGAATTACCTTTCCAATAATACTAATTTTGCCTTAAACCAATAACCAAGCAAAAAGTTCTAACCATTTTAGTATGAGGCAGTAAGATGCCGCGATGGTACCGCATCACAATAAGGAGCAAAATAGGGATACAGGTTACGAATTTTTGCTTTAAATGAATAAGGGGCAATGGGGTCTTTTCCTCCCTCAACCCAGGTTGTAATAATATGATATATAGCCCCTATTAGGGCATCTCATAGTCCTAGTTTACTCCCAAGAACAAACCCTAATAATCCTCTTCAAGATTTATCCATTCCATTTCCTCCTATTCAAGAAAACAATCAAGAGTTAAGCTTTCTATTCCAAGAAGTTCAAGAAAAACATTCAAGAACATTCCCAAGAACATCAATTCAATTGATCTTCTTCAAGGAACAATCTTCAAGAACACAAATAGGAATTCAAGTCAAACTTATCATCAATTTAAGCAAGTAAGATATGTGGGGTTTATGAATAAGGATCCTCTTTCATCCCTGTACACAAAAATATCTTCTAATTACAAATTCACATTATTCTATATGAATATACATGAGTTTTAAATTAGGGTTTATACCCATTATTGCTATTTGCAAGATTATGAGATTTCAAGTGTTTTAGGAGTTGAATTGCATGTTTATTTTCATATTTTCATGTCTATTGTAGTAAATTTTAGATTTTGAATTGAATTATCATTATTCTAAATATCAAGTATGAACATTACGATGTTTTTTCATGAACTTGATGCATGGGTTACTAAGCCCAAGTTTATATGTTTATATTTCAAGGAAGATGATGCTTTAAACTTCTTATAATCAAATTATTTACAGATTTTTAATAAAACTTTGATCCTTTGATCATCAGATAAGATTTGGACTCCATTTCATAGGTTTATTATAGATTTCAAAAATTAGATTAACTTTACTTATAGATTGAATCAGATAAATGTTTAATTGGTTTTATAATAAGCCCTTATGCTAGTTTTTAAAGTGAATTTCCAATAGAACGAGCATACAGATTAGAGGAAGTAGTATTTATCATTGAGTGGGAAGTGTGGGATTAGTGTGCCCTAATTTTCACAAAACTACGTAGCCAACGTAGGTACAAGTTATTAGATTATTCCTATTTCTATATGGATGACAGTTATAGATGTGATCACTTAGATTAGGTTATACTCCTTGGCAAGAGTATGACACCTCTCCACATTTCGAGGTTTTACCTATAGGGGAACAAGACGTTATACTCTATGTTAGCTTACATGGTTTATGTTGGTTAGAAGAACTTGCCTAATAGTAAAGACTTTCAGAATAGTTTTTAAAGTATTTTTCCTTCAGATAAAGTATTTTCATAATAACTAATATATATATACTAAATCTTTTAGCACTACAGTTTAAAAGTTTTTAAAATAGAATAACAGTATAGTTTTAGAAACTAAGTGTAAAGGCTCACAGACTTACTCAGATATTGCTTTACTGAAGCCTCAGTTATAGACTTACATTTTTCAATTGTTAGAAGATAAAGGTGAGCCCTTTTGACGTAGCTTACATGATTTGCAAACACAACAGAAGTACAAATTTTAGAACTAAATGTTATGACTCATGATATTTATACAACATATTTTACTATTCATGATATATGATTTCTCAACTTTCAGTTACTCAAGCCAGTGTGAGTCATTTTCACTTAGCATGCATTGTTTACAAAATATATCTACTTATATATATATATATAGTTACAGTCTTATTTATGCATTCACCCCCATATGCTCAGTACATTTCAAAAGTACTGATCCACATATATGTCTATGTGCTAAATTGTCTTATAATATAGGTACAAGTTATAGTATGTACAGTCAAAACCAGACATTTATAGATTCCAGCTAGCAGGTGATGAGTCCTCCTACTTCAAGGACTTCAGTCAGATGTTATTTATGTACTTTACTTTCTTACTCATATGTATTAATTAGTGGTAGTTGGATTCGCGTTCCATCTATCTATAGTTAGCACAGTATAGGCTTCATAGATATCAGTTAGTGTTAGTCATGTAAATTTTTAGTCCCTCTTTTTCAGAATTTATCAGAATATACAATTGTATTAGTATACTATTTTCACAGATTCCATCATTATTAAATTTCCGCACAGTAAACTCTATTATTTTATAAATATTTAATTAGTTGCTTAACAGTATGCCTGTTCATGGGTTAGCTTGGAATAACTTGTGGTCCTAAGCACCGTATGACGTCTCAAGACCATTTTTAGGGCATTACAAACATGGTATCATAGCACAGAGTTCAAGTGTCCTAGGGTGTCTGTGAAGCAATGTCTAGTAGAGTCTTACGGAATATTACAGAGACATCTGTTCTTTTCTTTGAGAGGCTATAGGGCATTTAAGAAAAAGTTTCTCCTCTTTTCTACTATAAATTATGCAGTAAGTTTCTTCTCTCAGATTTCCTATCTATTTATGTGTTACCCCAAAATTCTTTATCTATGACTTATTCTTGAGATAACATGATTAGCAAGTTTCGATTTCCTTCTAAGATAATGCTCTCAGATTTGCTAGTAGAAATTTCAGAAGTCACACAAAGGGCTTGAGAGAAGCTCTTTAGTGTGTCATAAGTACCTCAAGTTTAAAGTTATGTCCTAATCCTTATGAGTTGTTTAGTTGAGACAGAATTAGATATGTATTTAGATTGCCCATTAACCCTTTTAATATAGATAATGCTTATAAGAGAAGATAGTATAAACCTAGACTGTTAAATATAGTGTGCAGTCGAGGGATATTATGAATTTTAGTGTTATGATTTATGAATAATAGAACCTTATTATAGTTGGAAGTATGGGTATAGAAGAGTAGTGACAATAAAAGTGAGAAAGACGATTGATAGAAAGTATTGGGATAAACTTAGGCATGTTTTCTAGTTTTGTTAAGGTGACATGTTCTTGTGTGCTAGTTTAGTGGAAGGTAGAGAAGAAGTTATTAGTTAAGGAGAATTGTTGTTTTCTTGAAGTAGGAAAAGAGTTATTGATGGTATTTATTGCGTTAGAAAAGTTTAGATTATTAATGAAAGTATTTGGTGGTTGAGTACAATTAATATAGGTGTATTGATGGGTAACTAGTAATGATGTGTATAAGTAGTATGTGCTAATAGATTATAATGAGATAGGTCATATGATTTTGACTGATTTCTATTATTATGAATTTTTAGTGGACTAGTGTTTCTTGATATTTATTTTATAGCTTCCAAGTGAGAATAGTATGTAAGATGGGTTGTTAAATCATGTTTAGCACTAGACATTAAGTTTAAAAGTAGATGGACATCAAGGTGGATGTAATAATTTCTTGGTTAGTGTTGCTAGTTCTATGAAAGTGGTCTAGTAGGCCGGAACAGTGCATACAAGAGTTTAAGTTTAGTTATTCATAATTATGTATAATTTTGTAAGAATGATGTTGAGGTGTGACCAAGGTGGTATAAGGATTGAATTACTTTTTTCTAAGTTTATTACGTGTTATGTATGGTTAATAGTACCCTTAAATTGATAAGTATGAATGAGGCTATGGGGTATACGATGTCCTTATCAGTTAACTTATGGGTTATAGGTTGATGATGTTGGTGTAAGGAAAAAAATATCAGTTAGAGATGTGACATTAGTAGAGTATGAAGAAAGTTAGTATGGTTCAATAAGGGTTTGGATATATCCATATTAAGTATTAGAATCTAAGTTGGTGAGTGTTTAAGTTGTTATATGATGACTTTTGGTGCTATATAAATCTAAGAGTTGAATCTCAAAATAAGGTATTAGCATTGGGTGTTACATGTTAAGATACAGTCCTTCAGGGTAAGTTTGGTTTTATATGTATTGATTATACGCCAGACTCTAGAGTAAAGTGATTGCAGTTTAGATTAGAGTTTACTTAGTGGTTCACAGACTTAGAGTGATGGCTTGAAGCCAAGGGGGAGATGATAGAATAAGTAACCAAGTCAGACTTCTAGATTCTAGTGGTAATGCCTGTGTAGTGTAGAAAAACTAGTAAGGGGGATGATGCCCGACCCAATTCTCATCTTAGTACAAATTTTTTTACTTTAGTTATCACGATATCTACTCATGACTTACAGTCGGCTCCCTGGCCATAGTTCATATTTGTGCACCTTATAGAAAAAATCATGTATACTTCCAGTTCCTAGCATAAACAATTCTAGTTCACTCAATAGTACAAATTATGTTCCATGAAATCATGGATTCCAAACTCAGGTCGTGTAGATCATGACTCATACAATCATGCTTTATAGTATATTCAATTCTAGGTACTCATGCTACCCTCCTAATGATTATTGAAATTCAGATTATGTCATGGGTGTCCTCAGTTTCGATCTCCTGAATGAATTCCTGCGTTTGATACCCTATTCTTCAGGCCTCAGTAAAATGTCAAGTTATACATAGTATCCCTTTATGTTTAGGTCCTCATGTTCTGACCTTTTGTTACCTTTTCTTAGGTCAAGATAGTGATGATGAACAGTTGTTTAGATAGGAGAGCGTAAACATTTCTTGTTGATGAAAGATGGTTGTATGCTTATTTTAGCTAAGGCAGTAAGTGTGAAGTAAGATTGAGGCCAAGTCCTTGATACATGTCATGGTTAGTTGAAATTTTATGTGTGTCTTCTTAAGAATAGTTCATGGAAGTTGCTCTTGATAGAGGTTTGTAAGATATAAGAAAATATGATTTATGAGTGTTTGTTTAGAAGTGCATATGTGGTTATGAAGATAAGCTTGAATGCCATGTTTGTATATATGTGGATAGATGAATTGTGCGTTAGTGAGTTCCTAGTAAAAGGTTGAATGCAGTTGTTGAAGTGGAATGTGCAGTATGAGTTAACCCGTTTAGCCAGTAATTTAGTCTAGCAGCCATACATGCAAGTTTCTATGGTTTTCAATCTTCCTATCTAGTCATATCATTCTAACGAGAAATTTGTTCGCTTTATATACTTTGCGAATGTAGCTCAGTTCATGCATCATGCATCAGTTTTAGATTCTGATACTAAGTCATAATTCAGTTTGTAAGTATCATGTGTATCATCTCAGTCCTTCCTTAGTATCTCAGTCAAGTCAGTGTTATTCACGGGAAAAAATATCCCAAGGGGGAGATGTACCATAATGCCCCAAGTTTCCATGTTGTAGACCTCTTGATTTTTCGTCATGAAATAAGATCCAGCTTAAAGTAATAGGTACTCATAAGTTGACTCTCTCGTTTCTATCTCAGCCTTATAACCATTTTTATGTCTGGGCATGTATTTAAGAAATTTGCTCAGTCATGATATTTAGTTCATGTATCATGTTTCAGACTCAGTTAAGCAATCATGTCCCAAGTTATGAATGTTAATTATACGATCCTCGTTACCTTAGTACAGTACTCTCAGTCAAACCAGTCTCAGTCAAGGAAGAATGTTCACAAGGGAGAGCTATTGTAATACCCCATACTTTTTTAAGTTCAGTCCAACTCATAATGCTTGTATAAGAGGCTTAGAACTTTAACATTTGGCTAAGTGTTGGGGACTTAGTCTTATTTTTAGCCTCTCAACTTTGATGATTTTTAAAGTGACCTTCCCGACCCCGAGATATAAGCTTTTGAGTTGATTCATGTTCAAGGGTGTAATTAACATGTCTTGGAAAGTTTTGGAATTTTCGGGCGAGGTTTGAACCGTGCTCAAATTGCATTCCAGTTGTCCACTACGATTTTACCACATTGCGGTGACAGGTTAAATCCTACTCATCCTTTTTCTAGTGAAGCACCGCAATGGCACCGTGTCACACCAAGGTATAAATTTTCTCTCTTCCATTTCTAGCGGCTCAACGCGATAAACTCTTATCACTTCAATCCCCTAAATCGTACTTGTCCTTTGAATGGCAAATTTCGGTAGCTTAACGCGATTCTACCGCATCGCGGTGAAGGCATATTTACCATATTCTTGATCCATAATTGGAAATGAATGTGTCATGACCTTTATCCTAGACTGTGAAGTTCTTATTAGGTGAATAATGTTCCTAGAAATTACTTAGAGCCAAGTTTAGCCAAGAACCTTAGATTCGTCCAAAGTTTGAGGTTCGTTTATACTAGGGTCTACTTTGAATGTGTATAAATTTTTATATATATATAATTTTCCATATCACGACCCACCAAATTGTTGTGAATTGAATTAGCTTTCCAACGATACCAATTTTTCCTTAATCCGATACCCGAGTGAAAAGTTATAGCCATTTTAGTGTGAGGCAAAGCAGCTGCGATAGTACCGCATCGCGGTAAGGAGAAAAATTGGGATACGGGTTGCAAATTTTTTCTTTAAATGAATGAGGGGCAATGGGGTCTTTCCCCCCTCAACCCAGGTTGTAATATCATGATATATAGCCTCTATTAGGGCATTATTTTTCCCTCATAGTCCTAGTTTACTCCCAAGAACAAACCCTAATCAATCCTCTTCACGATTCATCCATTCTATTGCCTCCTATTCAAGAATATAATAAAGAATTAAGCTTTCTATTCCAAGACGTTCAAGAAAAATATTCAAGAACATTCCCAAGAACATTAATTCGAGTCATCTTTTTCAAGGAACACTCTTCAAGAGCACAAATAGGAATTCAAGTCAAACTTCTCATCAATTTAAGAAATTAAGGTATGTGGGGTTTATGAATAAGGATCCTCTTTCATCCTTGTGACCAAAACTATCTTTTAATTACAAATTTACATGATTCTATATGAATATACATGATTTTTGAATTAGGGTTTATACCCATTATTGCTATTTGCAAGATTATGAGATTTCAAGTGTTTTAGAAGTTGAATTGCAGTAATTTTAAGATTTTGAATTGAATTATCGTTATTATTCATATCAAGCATAAACTTAATGGTATTTTGACATGAACTTGATGCATGGGTGATTAAGCCCAAGTTTATATGTTTATATTTCAAGGAAGATGATCTTTAAGCATCTTATGATCAAATTATTTACAGATTTTTAATAAAACTTTGATCTTTTGATCATAAGATAAGATTTGGCATCCACTTTATAGATTTATTACAGATTTCAAAAATTAGATTAGCTTTACTTACAAATTGTATAAGATAAATGCATAATTGGTTTCATAATAAACCCTTATGCTAGTTTTTAAAGTGGATTTCCAACAGAATGAGCATACAGATTAAAGGGAGTTGTATTTAGCACCGAGCAAGAAGCGTAGGATTAGCGTACCCTAACTTCCACAGATCTATGTAGCCAATATAGGTACAGATTATTAGATTATTCCTATATGGATGACAGTTACAGATGTGATCTCTTAGATTAGGTTATACTCTTTGGCAATAGTATGACAGCTCTCCCCATCGTGAGGTTTTCCCCATAGGAAAATAAGACGTTAGACTCCATGTTAGCTCACATGGTTTATGTTGGTTCGAAGAACCTGCCTAACAATAAAGACTTTCAAAATAGTTTTTAAAATATTTTTCCTTCAGATAAAGTTTTTCCCTACAGCTACTATATATATATATATATATATATATACTAAAGCTTTTAGAACTATACTTTAAAAGTCTTATAAATAGAATAACAGAATAGTTTTAGAAACTAAGTTTAAAGGATCACGGACTTACTCAGATATTGGTTTACATAAGCCTCAATTACAGACTTATAATTTTTAGTTCTTAGAAGATAAAGGTGAGCCCTTTTCACTTAGCTTACATGATTTGCAAACAGAACAGAAGTACAACTTTTAGAACTAAGTGTTATGACTCATGATATTTATTCAGCATGTTTTACTATTCATGATATATGATTTCTTAACTTTCAGTTACTCAAGCCAGCGTGAGTCATTTTCACTTAGCATGCATTGTTTACAAAATATATGTAGTTATATTTATATATACAGTTACAGTTTTACTTGTGCATTCACCCCCATATGCTCCGTACATTCCAAAAATGTTGATCCACATATATGTCTATGTGCTACACTGTCTCATAATATAGGTACAAGTTGTAGTATGTACAGTCAGAACCAGACAGTTGCAGATTCTAGCCAGCAGGTGATGAATCCTACTTTGGGGACTTTAGTTAGATGTTATTTATGTACTTTACTTTCTTACTCATATGTATTGATTAGTGGTAGTTAGAGTTGCATCCCAACTATCTATAGTCAGTATAGTAAAGACTTTATGGATGTTAGTTAGAGTCAGTCATGTAAATTTTTAGTCCCTTTTTTCAGACTTTATCAGAATGTACAATTGTATCAGTATTGTATTTTCACAGATTCCATCATTATTACATTTTAGCAAAGTAAACTCAGTCATTTTATACATATTTAATTAGTTGCTTAATAGTATGCTAGTTCATGGGTTAGCTTGGGATCACTTGTGGTCCTAAGCACCGTGTGACGTCTTGTGACCATTTTTAAGGCGTTACAACTCTTCTCACAAGAGTCTAACCACTAAAACTTGACTTTCTTCTGAGTCAATCTAGACATGGGGAATGTAATAGATGAAAACCCTTCAACAAACTGATGGTATTAGCCAGCTAAACCTAATAAATTCCTAATATCTGATGGAGAGATAGGTCTGGGCTAGTTTTTCACTTCTTTAGTCTTTTAAGGACCAACTCTAATGCCATCAGCGAAAACTATATGACTAAGGAAAGATATTGACCTTAGTCAAAATTTGCACTTACTTAAAATGCGAACAATTGATGGGCACTGAGAGTCTGAAGTATGATTCTGAGGTGATTTGCATGATCATTCTTGCTATGAGAATAGACAAGAATGTCATCAATGAAAACTATAATGAACATGTTCAGGTACTACTTAAACATGCGGTTCATTAGTCCATGAAGGTTGCTGGGGTATTTGTGAGACCAAAGAACATGACTAAGAATTTGAAGTGACCATACCGAGTCCTCAAAGTTGTTTTTGGAATGTCATATTCTATGACTCTGAGCTGATAATAGCCTGATCTAAGGTCAATCTTAGAAAAATAACTCAAACCCTGAAGTTGGTCAAACAAGTTATCGATTCTGGGAAGTGGATACTTATTCTTGACCATGTCTTTATTTAACTGACGATAGTCAATACATATTCTGAGAAAACGATCTTTCTTATGCATGAATAAGACTGGTGCATCCCACAGGAAAATGTTGCGTCTGATGAATCCCTTATCTAAGAGATCCTTCAACTATTTTTTTAGCTCTTTGATTTTTGCTGGTGCCATTTTGTATGGTAGAATAGAGTTGGGCTGAGTCTCTAGAAGAAGGTCTATTCCAAAGTCGATTTCCCTATAGGAAGGGACTCCAGGAAGATCTTCAGGAAACATATCTGGAAATTCACATGCTACCGAAAATGACTCAATACTAGGAGTCTTAGAACTAGAATCCTTAACTCGAACAAGATGGTAGACAGGCCCCTTAGATATCATTTTCCTCCCCTTTAGGTAGGAAACAAGATGACCCCTAAGTGCTGAAGTACTACCCCTCCATTCTAAGACAGGTTCATTCGAAAACTAAAAATGGACAACTCTGTTTCTGCAGTCAACTGAAGCATAGCATGAATGAAGCCAATCCATTCTAAGAATGAGGTCAAAGTTTGTTCTCTCTAGCTCTACTAAGTCTGCTAATGTAACTTTCTGAGATACTATAACCAGACAGTTCCTATATACTCATCGGGATATGACAAATTTAACCTTTGGGGTAGAGACTAAGAAGGTCTCTACTAGGATTTCGGGACTGATTCCAAAGTCAATAGCTATATAAGGAGTTACAAAGGACAAATAATATCCTAGATCTAGCAAAGCATAAACATGCAAATGATAAACTTATAATGTACCAGTGACCACATCAAGAGAAATTTCTTGATCCTGTTGGCATGGAAGTGCATAGAGTATGTTTGAGCATTGCCCACTGGTGGCACTGGAAGCGGAACCCTGCTGATTTGGGCAACAAAAATAAGCTGAGGCATGATTATGCTGACCCTGTGAACCCATCTTAGAACACACTCTAACCCTATGGCCTAGCTTTTCACATCTGAAACATACATCACTTCCAGCTCTACAGACACCCTGGTTGTTTCTGCTGTACTTCTAGGAAAGAGGATTTGTTCGGGCACTGCTAACACTACCTTGAGGTTTAAGGACTGGTGCCCTCTCTTTATTGCCATCTCTAAATTTTGACACTAAAGTACTGACTGAGGACGGAGGTGGAACTGAGGATTTCGAGCAGAACTAAGAATGATTACCACCCTTTGACTTAGGATGAGTGAATTAAAGCTACTTGTTCCATCTTTTTTCTTCTCCCTCTCCTTCTCCTTATTCTCAGCCTTCTTTATCTGCTAAGCATGGACCATAAGACTAGATATGTCCATCTCGTTAATCAGCATTGTGGTCCTACACTCCTTGACCACACCGCTAAACACATCCAACATATTAATCTTTCACCGCCATGTTGCCTTATTTCATATTAATAATCTCCAAAACCTTCACTTCCCACAACTCTAGCGAGAAGAATCTATTAAGAAAAGCAGTAGCAAAATCCTCCCATTCTATGGGCCCTGTATGCAGCCAACTCAACACTCTCACTAGCAGTCACTCCCATAATGTCTGTGACTTTATACACTTGATCAAGGAATTTTTGTGGGTCTTTATCTGAGTTAGACCCTATAAATAATGGAGGATTCATTCGGGTGAAGTACCAAGTTCTAGATGTAACAGTATTGGCCACTAGGTTGGCCTGAGTGGGAGCTGGCCATTCATTTTGGGCTACCACAGAATGAGCTAGGGTGGTGAAAGCTGCTCTAAATTCTGTGTGGGATACATGCTTATCTAGGGGATCCGCTTGAATGGGCGGAGGAGCTGGCTGATTTCTAGTTCTTTTTTCATTAGTCTTTTTTGGAGGCATATTTTGTAAATGGAAGGAAACATTGGATTAGACAGAGAGTTTAACTAGAGCTTATTCTCACTCTCACTATATAATTACTAAAAGAAGGGAAAAATTTTCTAAAAGTGCCTCATAGGCTCTTGTTCATAAGTATGGCGCGCTATACACCATGCATAAGACCCTACTTGATGCGATTTTTAGACTTCCTACGATTTTTTAGAACCTTAGGCTCTGATACCAAGTTTGTAACGCCTTGATTTTTTACCCTGGATGTCACACAGTGCTTGCAACCCCAAAGGACCACAATCTAACCTATGATTGGTACCTGTTCTGAGCACTGAATAATAATACTAAAATAAATACGGAAGTTAGGCTGAATCTTCCATAAGGTTCATAACTGACATCAAATACTAATAATTAAATACTAAAAAGTGAATATCTATCTAAAATAGACTAGTGTGAAAGCCTTTAACTATCTGAATATAGAGTTGATGGGACAAGTCCCCAACTAACTCCAACTACTAAATACTAAAATATTGAAATAATAACTCTACCCTCAGACTAAAAGGACTCCCCACTAAATCTACTGCTGCTGAAAGTTTGGGCTGCTAGGTATGGTTAGGAGCCCGTGCATCTGAACCTATGATATAAGACATCATACCGCAAAGAAAGAGTATGTGTCAGTACTTTGAATATACTAGTATGCTAAGCAAGGTAGACTGATATGCAAGGGTTTATATGCATGAATAATAACTGGCTGGGTAATATGAATATAACTGAATGAGAGTACATGTATATCTGAAACTGCTGTAATTACTGATTATGTAATATTACGTGAAAATCTACTTTACTACACTAAGATGACTGATAATTAAATTATTGATAATTGGGTGACTATTTCTGATAGTTCTAATTTTGTGGAACTGAACTTAGTTCCATACTGAGCTGGGTAACTATGTCTGAAAGTCCTGATTTTGAGAACTGAACTGAGGATTTATACTGAGTCTGAAACTGAAATTGTAACTGTGAGAGTGTTCATCTAACCGACATACCCCGATTATAAACTGAGCTGGGGTCCAACCTATGACCCAGTTGGAAGGGTGTTAGCATCTTGTTAAGAGATACTAATAATGGCTGTGACTTAACCTTATCTGGTAGGAAGACATATTGTCAACCCTCACTGGCATAAAAACTCGTATGAGATATATCAAACCTTACCTAGAAGAAAGATATCTCAACCTATGCTGTCTATGTAGTCCTGTAATACAAGGATTGTTACTATGAGTCAAACCCTTTGCTGATGAGAATGCCCCCATCTTTGGGTTAGCTCGGTGCTGATTCTTACTCCCAACCAAATTGATACTAAACTAAGTTCTAGACTGTTCTAGGCTTGAGTGAACTATTGCTGACCGTGCTAACTGATTGAACTAGGGTGAGTTCACTGAGTTCTGTTAACTGACTGAGCATACTTAGTTCTGAAATTGACTTAGTACTATGTATGTAACATCACTGATACAATACTGAAGCTACTGTAATTCTAGGAAAACAACTAGATTTTGAGTGTGAAATACCCCCAGGACTCGATAACATTGAAAGTAAAACATGGCATGGTCATAATAGCATAACAATAGTAGATTGTCAACAATGCTTTCATTTAGACATTTTGTCAAAACACTTAATAACTTATGCACATACTACTATGACATGATTTCATTATGCAACTCACATGGGCATTATATCAAACACTTGGGGAGCATAGTCTATGCATAAAGTGATGAACAACATATAGGTATCATGATCACAAATACCAATTTACACATTCAAGGGGCTTTTAATATGAATCCACATAACATTACACACATGTTAATTAATTTGCATGAAAACTCATAATTCCCCATGAATTATACCCCAACTACATCATAATCATGAATATAATCAAATTCAACATAAAATTTATGAAAGAAACCAACTTATAATTTGAAAAGGGTTCTTGAACTCCAAGGGTGGAAGGAAACCCTTGGATGAACACCTAACATACCTTGACTATTAATTTTTTGAAGATTGTGGTGAGTTCTTGAGACTTGATTCTTGAGCTTAATAAAACTAGAGCTTACTCTTGGGATGATTTTGAGAACAATGAGCGTATTTATCCCTTTGAGATATTAACTTTTGTGTTAATACTAAATAATGTAAGGGGAAAATAACCCATTTGCCCCCACAAACACGAATAAAATAATGCTTGATGGGGTCCTCCATCATGTTGTGACCCGTGCTCGAGCCTAGAAGACCTCGTGGCGTGACCCCTGCTTGGGTCAATTGGCCCTCACAACGTGGGCCTATTCCGACCCTTTGCTATTTTGGACATCCAAACTCACCCTTACGCTAGTACAAAAAATCCAAAACTAGCCTAAGATGACCTACAAGTGACCCTAATCATGAATCAATTTGAAAATCGACATACTAAGGTTGGAATGTTCAAAAATAAGATTATTCAATCTCGAAGGATAAAAATGATTCTAAGCCTTGACATTTAGCTTAAATTTTCTTAGTCTGAGGCCTTTTTTGGCATGCTGCTGTAATACTCTGTATATTTCTAAGCTAAAAAATGAACCGTTGTTCTTATACATGAAACCTCCTATCCTATGATTCATATTTGAGTACATGAATTAGGATGAGTATCCTAGTGATAATAGAGTTTATGATGTGTTAAGAATGTTCATAAGAGTCACTTAGAGTAAGCCAAGCTAAGAACTTTTGAATCCACCAAGTTTTCATGTATGATTTCACATAGCTCATCTTTGAATAAGCATAACTTGGTTTATAGGAGGTATTTTTGAAGATACCCTCCAAATTGTATAGAATTGAATAAGCTTTCCGTCGATACCAAATTAGCCTAAAACGGACACTTGGTAAAGAAGTTAT
Organism: Capsicum annuum; assembly: GCF_002878395.1. NCBI lineage: Eukaryota > Viridiplantae > Streptophyta > Magnoliopsida > Solanales > Solanaceae > Capsicum > Capsicum annuum. The sequence continues at coordinate 56,343 of NW_025892838.1, forward strand.
GGCGATTTAAATTTTCAGCAGCGTCATTTCAGTCAGTGGCGCAACGTACCATAAGCCAAAATGAAGTTCATCAATTTCCAGTGTCTCTCCATGATTCTAGTGCATCGCGGTGAGTTTATAGGTCACAAACGGGGGGAAACACAATGTCTCCGCATCGCCTCGGGGATCCAAATCGGGTAATTTTCATAGAAATTAAATGACGCATCTAAAGGGGTATTTGGGTCATCTTCACCCCCCTCCCATATAAGTCCCACACATGGAATTGAGGCCCTAAATCAGCTCTTTACATTAATTTTTGTCTAAATTCTCTCAAGAACAACCAAGAACAAGTCTAGGGTTCAATTGGGGGTTTCAAATTCCAAGTTTGTTTCACTACTATCTTTACGGATCATTAATCTAAGGTATGCGTAGTGTTCATCTATGGATCCAATCCATTCATAGAGCTCAAGAACCATGTTTTAAATACTATTTTGTGAACTTTTTGTGGTGATACGAGCATGTACATATTGATGATTGTTGTTTAAGTTTTAAGATGATATCTAAAGGTGTTTTCATGGAATATATATATGGTTGCTAGTTGAAAACTATGAACTTTAGGTAGTGTAATATGGTGCAAGTTATGAAACACACCTATACCTTAAAGAATGCATGTTAGTTGTTTGATAAAATGCTTGGGATGTTAGGAATTTATGTTTACATGGTTCCATGATATCTAAATGACAAGTCTGTGTTAGCTATATACTTAAATATGAATTCCATGCTATTGATATGTTGCTATTGTTGTGATATGAAACATGTATGATAATGGATATGTATAATATGTACACGAAATATGTCCATGCAATTCCTACAATGTTTAAGATGTTGAATAACTACATGAAGTATAAGATCCTCTACTTATGATATTATGAATTGTGGACTCCAATCTTGTGATCAAGTCATGTTATGTGTGTCAGTTTCTTTCTATATAGTCCTGGGGGTATTTGTACTCGAAAAATATAGCTTTGTGCCTTGAGCCATGTTATGTTATCACGATAATCTCAGTCAAGCTATAATCTATAGAACTCAGCCAGTCATGTGACTCAGGAAACCTCAGAAATCTCATGATCTCAGTTAACTCTCAGATAGTAGTACTATTCTATCAGTCAATGGAAGTTAGTTAATCAGATTATGTACAGTCAGTTGAATCATGTTCGGTCTCTTCATATGGGAGTAGAAGTTAGCACCGAGTGAACCCAAGTATGGGAACTCACCTACCAGTTTAGGGTGTGATTCTTAGCAGTCATCCTTGTGTTCCAGAACTATGTAGCAAACATAGGTTGAGACATCTTAACCTGTTAGATTAGGGTTGATAAGGTGGCTTAACCTATCAGTTCAGGGTTCCCATCGCTTTCGTTTCAAGTACCTGCTAGCTAAGGGTCACTCACAACTGTTCTTACCAGTGGCCCGGTATTAACACCCCTCCATTCGGGGCAGAGATTGGACCCCAGCTTAGCCATAATGGGACACATGGGGCATGTCAATTAAATAACTACCTTCCACAATTTCAGACTCAGTCTCAGTAAAAGAACTTAGACAGTTCTTCAGATATCAGTATGCCAGGACTGTTAGATACAATCAAATTCAATTATAGTAAGGGACTCAGAAAGTTCCATCAGATTCAAGATTGTCAGACCAGTCGCCTATGTTATCAGAATTACGGTCTCAGCCATGTTAGTTATCATTAAACCATGTATTAGCGTATAGATTTAGCTATCACGTACTAATGATCTCAGTTACTATGTATGTATATTTGTACTCTTATGTTCATATCAGTCAGTCAGTTAACATTATTTATGTATATAAAACCTTTACATTAGCCTACCTCACTCGTATACTCAGTACTCCAGTTATACTGACGTATTTGCGCTATGGTGGTTTCTTTTCATGTTACACCATAAGTTCAGAGACATGAGTTCCAGACCAGAAGTAGCAGCTGCATTCCAGTATACAGAGTTGCAGTGAGTCCTCTTCATTCGAGGATAATACGACATTATTTTATTTTATTTATTATTTCAACTCAGTTTTGCTACACGGAGTTAGTTGAAGACATGTTCCTTCTACTCCTTATTCAGATAGTATTTAGAGACTTTCAAATTTAGTTCAGATTTGATTTAATTTTCAATTGTTTTGGCTATCTTTCACCCACACAGATGTTACTATTTTACAGATTCTTTATTTAGTTGAACCTTTTGTCCTACATGTTCTTGTTTTCCATATTATCTTATTATATATTGCAGTGCACAAGTACAAATATCAGTCATTGGTTAGCTTGTGGTCCTTCGGGGTTATAATAACCGTGTAGCATTTTGGTTCAGAAAATTGAGGTGTTACAAACTTGGTATCAGACCCTAAGGTTAAATAGAATCCTAGGAAATCTGAAAGCCGCATCTAGTAGAGTCTTGTGCATGGGTGTGTTGCACACCACATTTATGTACAGGAAGCTATGAGATGTTTTAGGAATAGTTTCCCTTCTTTCAATATTCATGTCGTGCCAGTGAGCATATTCATAAGTCAGTCTCTCAGTCTAATTCACTTCTTCTCTTTATTTTAGAACATGCCTCCTAAGACAAGAAATAAGTCAGCCCCTTAGTCCGAAGAACCTTTTGGTGATCATGTTTCTCATGCGGAGTTTAGGACCATATTTACCAAACTTGCTCAGTGTGTGGCTACCTAAAATGAATGACCACCAATTATTTCGGCAATCCACTGGCTAATTTCGCAGCATCTAGGATTCGGGACTTCACCCGAATGAACCCTCCATATTTCCTTGGGTATAAGTCTAATGAAGACCCTCAGGAATTCATTGACCAAGTCTAGAACGTCATTGATATCATGGGAGTTACTTCTGTTCATAGTGCTGAGTTAGCCGCATACCAATTACAGGATATCGCTCATACTTGGTACAAATAGTGGAAGTTCGAAAGGGTAGACGATGCAGGTCCTATTGAGTGGGAGGAATTTGTCATGGATTTCTTAGACAGATTCTTTCCCCAAGAGCTGAGAGAGGCCAAAGTTCTTGAGTTCATCAACCTCAGGCAGGGAAATATGACGGTTAAATAGTATTCTCTTAGATTTACCCAATTGTCCAGACATGCCTCTCATGTGGTTGCAGACATCAGGGCTAAGATGAGCAAGTTTGTTTTAGGGGTGAATGATATCATGGAAAATAAGTGTAGATCTACGATACTGAACAACGATATAACTTTAGCCAGAGTCATGACCCATGCTCAGCAAATAGAGAAACAGAAGGTTAAGACTAGGGAGAGATAGAACAAGATAGCAAGGTCAGGCAGTTTAAGTTTTTCTCAACCCAAATAAGAGGGAGAAAACCATTCACAGTTTTGTCCCAAGTAATTAGCTCCAGCTCATTCTTCCGCCAGTGTTCTAGCTCTTTCCTCTGCCAGTGCCCCAGTGCTAAAATTCAGAGATGGAAATAGAGATAGAGCACCAAGCTCTAAATCTCAGGAAAGTGTTAGCAGTGCCCGAACAAATCCCCTATGTCAGACTTGTGGTAAGAACCACAAGGGTATTTGCATAGCCGGTAGTGATGTCTTTTTTGGTTGTGGAAAGACAGGCCACAGGATTAGAGAGTGTCCTCAGCCAAGTCCTCAGGGTCAGCAGAAGCGTTCCACAGCTCAGTCTGGTCCCCTGAACTAGCAGGGTGCCACTTCCAGTGCTACGAGTGGGCGATGCCTAAATAGACTCTATGCTCCTCAAACCCGATAGGATCAGGAAAATTCCCCTGATATCATTACTGGTATGTTGAAGATTTTCCATGATCATGTTTATGCTTTGCTAGACCCAGGTGCATCCTTGTCTTTTGTCACTCCATACATAGCAGGCAATTTCGAAATCAGCCCTGAAATTTTAATAGAGCCTTTTCAGTCTCTACCCCAGTGAGTAAAACCATCATAGCTCGGTGGGTACACAAGAACTACCCGATTATGATATTTCATAAATCCACGTTGGCAAATTTAGTCGAGTTAGAGATAACTGACTTTGATGTCATTCTCAGCATAGCTTGGATTTATTCCTGCTATGCTATAGTCAACTGTAGAAATAGGATAGTTTAGTTTTAGTTCCCAAATGAGCCCATCCTAGAGTGGAAGGGTAGTACTTCAGCGTTTAGGGGTCAGCTTGTTTCCTACTTTTGGGCAAGGAAAATGATTTCTAGGGGGTGTGTGTACCATCTCGTGCATGTTAAGGATTCTAGTTTCGAATCTCCCAGTCTTAAATCAGTCCTAGTGGTTAATAAATATTCAGATATCTTTCCCAAAGATTTTTCAAGCATTCCTCCCAAAAGGGAAATAGACTTTGGCATAGACCTTCTCTCAGATACTCAGCCTATTTCTATTCCGCCGTATAGAATGGCACCAACAGAACTCAAGGAACTGAAAGATCAGTTGAAGGATCTCTTAGATAAGGGATTTATCAGGCCCAGTGTATCCTCATGGGGTGCACCAGTCTTATTCATGTGCAAGAAAGACAGTTCTCTCAGGATGTGTATCGATTATCGTCAGCTCAATAAAGTTAATATCAAGAACAAGTATCCATTTCCTAGAATAGATGACTTGTTTGACCAACTTCAGGGTGCTAGTTACTTCTCTAAGATAGACCTCAAATTAGGATATCATCAGCTCAAATTTAGAGGATGTGACATCCTGAAGACAACTTTCCATACGCGGTATGGCACTTCATATTTCTTGTCATGTCTTTTTGTCTTACCGATGCCCCTGCAAATTTCATGGACTTGATAAACCAGGTATTCAAGTAATACTTGGACATATTCATCATAGTCTTCATAGATGATATTCTGGTCTATTTTTGCACTGAGAGTGATCATTCATACCATCTCAGAATTGTTCTTCAGACTCTCAGGGATCATCAGTTATTCGCCAAGTTTAGTAAGTACAAATTTTGGCTAAGATCAGTAGTACTCCTCGGCCATATTATTTCCCATGATGGCATTAGAGTAGATCCTTAAAAGACCAAAGCGGTAAGAAACTAGCCTTGCCCTAGATCACCATCAGATATCAGGAGTTTATTAGGTTTGGACGGCTATTACAGATGATTTGTCGAGGGATTTTCTTCTATTGCAGATCGGATGTACAAATTGACTCAGAAGAAGGTTAAGTTTTAATGGTCAGATTCATGCGAGAAGAGGTTTCAAGAGTTGAAGAGTCGACTCACCTCAGCTTCAGTTCTAGCTCTTCTAGATGGTTCAGACGGTTTTGTAGTCTATTTTGATACATCCAGAGTAGGTTTAAGTTATTTCCTCATGTATCATGGTAAGGTCATAGCCTACGCCTTCAGACAGCTAAATCCCCATAAGAAGAATTATCCTATTCATCATCTTTAGTTAGCATCCATAGTATTTTCTTTGAATATTTGAAGGCATTATCTTTACGGAGTTCATGTAGATGTCTTTATAGATCATAAGAGTCTCCAGTATGTCTTTTCTCAGTAAGATCTTAATATTCGTTAGAGAAAGTGGTTAGAGCTTTTGAAAGATTATGACATGAGTGTTCTTTATCATCTGAGCAAGGCAAATATTATGGACAACGCTCTTAATAGACTATCTATGGGTAGTGTTTCTCACGTTGAGGATAGCAAGAAGAAAATAGCTCAGGAAATCCATCAGCTGGCCAGACTAGGCGTTCGCTTAGTTGACTCTTCCGAGGGTGGTGTATGTGTTCAGAGTAGTTTAGAGTCATTTATAGTTTTTGAGGTGAAAGAAAAGCAAGACAGGGATCCTAGCCTTGTCAAGCTGAAAGAGTCAGTTCAGAATTAGAAAGTTGAGGTTTTCTCCCAAGGGGGAGTTGGTGTTCTTCGTTGTCAGGTTTATTTGTATGTTCCAGGTGTAGATGGCTTGAGGCAGAGAATTCTTGCAGAAGTGCATGGTGCGCGATACTCTATTCATCCAGGGGCCACTAAGATGTACCGCGACTTGCGGAAGATCTATTGGTGGAGTGGGATGAAGAGAGATGTTACAGAGTTTGTATCTAAGTGCTCTACATATCAGCAGGTTAGATAGAGCATCAGAAACCTAGTGGTTCCATGCAGGAGTTCACCATTCCTACTTGGAAGTGGGAAGAGGTGAACATGGACTTCATGATGGGTTTGCCTAGAACTCGTCATCAGCATGATTTAGTTTGGGTCATTGTAGACAGAATGACCAAGTCAACTTATTTTTTTCCTGTTCGTACTTCTTATTCAGTCGAGGAATTATGCCAAACTTTATATCAGGGAGTTGGTCAGATTACACGGTATTCCACTATCTATTATTTCAGATAGAGAAACCCAGTTCACCTCTCACTTCTAGAAAGCATTCCAAAAGGGTCTTGGTACCCAAGTTCATCTCAGTACAACATTTCATCCTCAGATAGATGGTCAAGCAGAAAGGACCATTCAGACTCTCGAAGATATGCTAAGGGCGTGTGCAATTGATTTCAAGGGAAGTTGGGATGACCACTTGCCTTTGATTGAGTTTGCATACAACAATAGCTATCATTCCAGTATTTAGATGGCTCCATTCTAAGCTCTCTATGGTAGGAGATGTAGATCTCTAATCGGTTGGTTCAAAGTTTGTAAGGCCTCAGTTATAGGTCCTGACTTAGTATTCGACGCCTTAGAGAAAGTTCAGTTGATCCGAGAGAAACTCTGGACTGCTCAAGCCGACAGAAGTCTTATGCAAATGTTTGTAGAAAAGATCTCGAGTTCGAGGTCAATGACTATGTCTACCTTAATATATCTCCCATGAAGGGAGTGAAGAGGTTCGGCAAGAAAAGGAAACTCAGTCCTCGATATATCGGTCCCTTCAGGATTCTCAGTCGCTTCGGCAAGGTAGCTTATGAGCTCAAATTGCCTTCATATCTAGTCTTAGTTCATCCAGTATTCCATGTCTCTTTTCTTAAGAAATGCATAGGTTACCCAACAGATGAGTCCCTATTCAAAGCATTGACGTTCAGAATAATCTTTCTTATGAAGATATGCCAGTCAAAATCTTAGACTATCATACTCGTAGATTGAGGAACAAAGAAGTCCCTTTAGTCAAGGTTATTTGGATAAATCAGTATCATGACAGAGATACTTTGGAATTATAAGTAGATATGCATACCAAGTATCCTCACCTTTTCTCCGCCAATCAGATCAAGCTCAAGGTAACAGTTCTCCTTAAGCATACTCAGTTTCATGTTCATGTTCGCATCATAAACTTGATATCTATTACCGTTGCATATTCAGTCATGCATTCAAGTATCATTATAGTGTATAATCATGCATCAAATATGCATTCTCATTGGAAAAACTCAGTTATCAGAAGTCTCAATTATGCATTCATGAATCAGTTACTCATGCATCTGATATGCATGTCCAGCATGATATGTTTAGCTTATCAGTCATGTCCATCAGGAGATCATGTTCCAGTGGTATATGTCTTGTATGTACTCCAGTTTATCGTCTCTCCTCATTTCAGTCAGTCTCATTCGAGGACGAATGTTTCCAAGGGGGAGATATTGTAATACCCCATATATTTCTAAGCTAGAAAATGAACCGTTGTTCCTACGCATGAAACCTCCTATCCTATGATTCATATTTGAGTACATGAATTAGGATGAGTATCCTAGTGAGAATAGAGCTTATGATGTGTTAAGCATGTTCATAAGAGTAACTTAGAGTAAGCCATGCTAAGAACTTTTGAATCCATCAAGTTTTTGTGTGTGATTTCACATAGCTCATCTTTGAATGAGAATAACTTATTTTATAGGTGGTATTTTGAAGGATTTATACCCTTCAAATTTTAGATAATTGAATAAGCTTTTCGTCGATATCAAATTTGCCTAAAACGGACACCCGGTGAAGAAGTTATGGCAATTTAAAGTTTTAGCAGCATCATTTCAGTTAGTGGAGCGTCGCGCCATAAGCCAAAATGACGTTCATCAATTTCCAGTGTCTCTCCACAATTCCAGTACATCGCGGTGAGTTTCTAGGTCACAAATGGGTGGAAATGCAATGTCTCCGCATCGTGCCGGGGGCCCAAATCGGGTAATTTTCATGTGCATCTAGAGGGATATTTGGGTCATCTTTCCCCCTTATGTAATTCCCAAACACGGGATTGAGGCCCCAAATCAGCTCTTTACATTACTTTTTATCAAAATTCTCTCAAGAACAACCAAGAACAAGTCTAGGGTTCAATTGGGGGTTTCAAATTCCAAGCTTATTTCACTACTATCTTCACGGATCATTAATCTAAGGTATGCGTAGTGTTCATCTATGGATCCAATCCATTCATAGAGCTCAAGAACCATGTTTTAAATACTATTTTCTAAACTTTTTGTAGTCATACGAGCATGTACATGTTGATGATTGTTGTTTATGTTTTAAGATGATATCTAAAGGTGTTTTCATGGAATATATATATATGCTTGTTTGTTGAAAACTATGAACTTTAGGTGGTGTAATATGGTGCAAGTTATGAAACACACCTAAGCCTTAAAGAATGCATGTCAGGTGTTTGATAAAATACTTGGGATGTTAGGAATTTATGTTTACATGGTTCCATGATATCTAAATGACAAGTCTGTGTTAGCTATATACTTAAATATGAATTCCATGCTATTGATGTATTGCTATTGTTGCGGTATGAAGTATGTATGATAATGGATATGTATAATATGTACACAAAATATATCCATTCAATCCCTACAATGTTTAAGATGTTGAATAACTACATGAAGTATAAGATCCCTTACTTATGATATTATGAATTATGGACTCCAATCCTATGATCAAGTCATGTCATGTGTGTCAGTTTCCTTCTATCGAGTCCTGAGGGTATTTGTACCTGAAAAATATAGCTGTGTGCCTAGAGCCATGTTATGTTGTCAAGATAATCTCAGTCAAGCTATAATTTATAAAACCTAGTCAGTCATGTGACTCAGGAAACCTCAGAAATCTCATGATCTCAGTTAACTCTCAGATAGTAGTACTACTCCGTCAGTCAATGGAAGTCAGTTAATCAGTCTATGTACAGTCAGTTGAATCATGTTCAGTGTTTTTAGATAAGAGTAGAAGTTAGCATCGAGTAAACCCAAGGATGGGAAATCACCTACCAGTTTAGGGTGTGATTCTTAGCAGTCATCCTTGCATTCCAGAACTATGTAACCAGCATAGGTTGAGACATCTTAACCTGTTAGATTATGGTTAATGAGGTGGCTTAACCTGTTAGTTCAAGGTTCCCACCACTCTCGTTTTGAGTACCTTCCAGCTAAGGGTCACTTACAACTGTCCTTACCAGTGGCGTGGTATTGACACCCCTCCAGTGGGGGCAGAGATTGGAACCTAGCTTAGCCATAATGGCACACATGGGGCATGTCAGTTAAATAACTACCTCCCACTGTTTTAGACTCAGTCTCAGTAAAAGAACTCAACAGTTCTTCAAATATTAGTATGCCAGGACTGTTCGATACAGTCAAATTTAGTTATAGCATAGGAATCAGAAAGTTCCCTCAGATTCAAGACTGTCAGACCCAATCGCCCATGTTATCAGAACTACAATTTAAGCCATGTTAGTTATCAGTAAACCATGTGTTAGCTTACAGATTTAGCTATCATGTACTCATGATCTCAGTTACTATGTATGTATGTTTGTACTCTTACGTTCATATCATTTAGTCAGTTAACATTATTCATGCATGTAAACCCTTTGCATTAGCCTACCTCACTTGTATACTCTGTACTCCAGTTGTATTGATGCATTTGCGCTATGGTGCTTTATTTTCATACTAAACCATAGGTTCAGAGACACAAGTTCCAGACTAGCAATAACAGCTGCATTCCAGTATACAGAGTTGCAGTAAGTCCTCTTCATTCGAGGATGATATGATACTATTTTATTTCATTTATTATTTCAACTAAGTTTTTCTGCCCAGAGTTAGTTGGAGACATATTCCTTCAACTCCTTATTCAGACAGTATTTAGAGGCTTTTAGATTTAGTTCAAATTTGATTCATTTTTCAGTTGTTTTGGGTATCTTTCACCCACACAGATGTTACTATTTTACAGATTCTTTATTTAGTTGAACCTTATGGCCTACATATTCATGTTTTCTGCATTATTAAATTATATATTGTAGTGCATAGGTACAGATGTCAGTCATGAGTTAGCTTGTGGTCCTTCGGGGTCATAAGCACCGTGTAGCATTCCAGTTTAGAAAATTGAGGTATTACAGCTGCCTAGGATAGAAATAACTAGGATTTTGCAGGGTCTTACACCTCCTTAATATTCCAAGCCATGGCTTTTTCTTAACACTCTAAGGCCTCGGGTTCTTCAATCTTTAAAAGTGTCCTCGAGTTCTTCATGTTTCAAAAGGCTCCTTGTAAACAAATTGGAACTCCTCATTCTTGTATCACCAAGCAATCATCCACTCATTACATTGTTCTATTGGGTGCTCAAAATGGTGTCTCGAGATGGCCAAGGCTTGAGTTTTTATTTGTTGGCCTCGAATGATGTTATCAAAAGCTATGATGGACATTTGGCTCATATCATTCTCTCCTTCTTAATAAGCATTCGACCTTGAATCTATACCTTGCAAAACTAAAGAAAGGACAAACAAGCACAATATCCTCATGGAATGAGGGTTAGGGTTAGTATATCAAATAACATCATCATGTTAAGATGGTATACACTTGAAATATAACCGTGAATCCCTTGTATTATTCTTAAAAAGCTTAATAAGAATATCACAAAGGGAGTGGCTATGAACATCACCAAGAGATAATGAAACTACAAAGGTCATAATGGCATCAACAATCTCCAAAGGTAAGAATACTTTCCTCTTAAAAGCCATAAGAATATGAGTGATCCTTGTAGCATTATTGCTCAATCAAGTGGACCATTCGAGACACTTCCTACCTATAAATAACTAGCATGGACATCATCATAAGCAAAGAGGTAGTATTGAAAGGAATTGAACATAAAAGTCTCCTCTAAGGTGCTTTTATCAAAACGGGTGCCATTGGCCACAAGAGTTTTAGGCACACTACAAATTTCCTTTCTAAGAAATTCATGCCAACATACGATGTAGATTAAACAAGATTAGGAACAATATCATATGCATAAATGTAATGAAGAAAGGTACTAAAGACTCTATTCTATCAAAGATGTATCCTAAAGTAGGAACACACAAAGAGAGAAAGAAACATTGTAAGCACATAGGACCTCTCCTTTTCAAATATCTTCCCAAGGGAAGGAATTTTATCAATGGAGCCATGCAATTAGGGAAAATAGAGAACTGAGTACCTACTCAAAAAAGCCAATCCAAGACAAGTAGTTCTCCCAAGAATTTTGTTTCCCTCTATTAATAAATGCAAGCATGCTCTCAAGAGTCCCACAAGATACTTCGTAGTGTCCAACCTTAACAAGAAGTATTTAACCCCTTGGAATCTTCCTAAAACATGAATTCAACTTGGCATCAACAAGTTGTAAATCATATAACTTAAGTAAAAGTGTGTCAAACATGGATGCAAGTATATAAGCAATACCCTAAAGAGGTAATGACACATTTTACTTAAGTTTACCACCTTTGAGAATGGGGTTTCCAATCAAAACCAAGTCACAAAGAAGGGTGTCACTAGAAAGGAATTCATCCAAAGTGTCTTCAAGAGGGAATTCTTTTGTTGACCTACAAGTAGTGATACCTTGGTCAAGAGTGGAAACACTCAATGGTGAACTCTTTAGATTTCTTTTATTACTCCCCCTTTTTAATGAGAACTTAACATTGTTGGAAATTCCTCCCATGTACAACTTGGGTCTATCAAGTGGATTGTAAATCCCCAAGAAAGACTTTCCATCATAGGTAAGGATACCAACATCCACAATCAATCTTTTCTTGTCGTCTTGACCAAGCACCAAATTGGTTGTATTGAAATTTTATCAACCCAATAAGTCACTGGGGTCAAATGGGAGAAGAAGCCAAGAATTCAAGGCTATATTCACTTTTCCATAAGATTCCATCTTTATAATTAGACATACCCCCTATATTACCATTGTCAATATCCTGAGAAAAGAAGGGGTAGGGAAAGGTGTCACACAAATCAACTTTACTATCGTGTCCTCATATATGTGCTACTAGTAGTTTCAAGTTCATCACTATAAGTATGACTAACATAGGAAACACACAAAGGAAAAGTAGATGGACTTTCTAAACATGCACTGCCTCATCTTTCAAAAGGGTAATTGTAACACCCCGCATTTCCCTAGCATAATTTAAATCCTTATACATAAGTATTCGTATATGAAATTTTTGAAAAAATCATTACTTTTCTGTTTAGATCCTACCATTTCATAGGAAATTTAATTATCTTTCCAACAATTTAAAATTCCCCTAAATCTGATAACCGAGTAAGAAGTTATGGCGATTTTAAGTTCCAGTCGTTAAATACCATCATTTTAGCTCTTAGCACGTCGTGTAGACAACCCAAATGACCATTTTCAATTTCCATTGTGACTCCGTGATTATGGCGCATTATGGAGTAGGCCAATTTCTTGTTTGTTAATTTCCATTGGGACTCCGTGATGTTGGCGCATCGCGGAGGTAGACAAAATGGCATCCCAAGGCTTACCACGATAGTGGACCATCACCGTATTTTTATAGGTCCTAATTTTCCAATTTCCAGTGGCTTGTAGCAAAGTGGTGCGTCACGCCAAGGCCAAAAATTGAGATTTCAATTTCTAGCTTACATTTTAAAACTCGTTTAAGGGTATTTGGGTCTTTTCCTCAAGCCCTAACCTCATCCTAAATACAAAATTTAACCCCTAATTGACCTAAATACTCATCATTGTTCACTTTCTCTGAAATTATAAATATCCTCTTTCAAGAACAAGAAACTCTAGCTCTCAAGAATCAAGGTCAAATCTCAAGAACTCTCCATTAATCCTTCCAAATTCAGTAACTCAGGTATATTAGATGTTCTTCCATGGATTTGTTTCATCCATGGAGTCAAAGAAACCCTTTTAAATTATAAAATTTTGCTCTTTTCAAGATTTACTATGTTTTAAATTATGATTTCATCCATGACTTCCCATGAACTATGATTTCATACTATGTTTCAATGAGATTATTGATATTATTTGATTCCCCATGTTTTAGTGTTATCATTTATTGAATTAAACCCTGACTTAGTGTTTTCCATGTTACTTTCATGTCAATTATACCAGTCCTTTGGTATTTTCATGATTTGACTAAACTATGAACCACAAGTGTTTGATAAAATGCTTATAAGAGTAAATGTTTTATGAAAGCCTTCATGTCATGTTCCCCAAGTTTTGGTGTCATATTAATATCATTTTTTTGAGTCCTAGGGGTATTGAACACCCAAAAAACATAGCTTTTTATTTAGTCTAGTCTCAGTATATTATAGAATAACTTTATATTATATCATGAGCATGATCAAAACAGTCAGTTAAACTCAGAATAGTCCAGATTTTAGTGTCATTCAGTTGGGAGTAGGACTTAGCACCGAGCAAGTGTAGGGATGGAAACTTCCCTGTCAAATAGGTAGAGTTGTTATTAGCAGTCCCTATACTCTAGAACCACATAGACAACATAGGATATGAGTAGTCAACCATCAAATTAGGCTTGACTGTCTCGCAGGGGTCACCCGCTAGTTCAGGCTTGACACCCTTAGTCCTTTGGATATTATAACAGTTTAGTGGATCCACACAGCCAGCGTTAGTACCCATGGAGCAATATTAACACCCTTCCAGCTGGGGTTACAGGTTGGACCATGATTGGCTCAGATTGGGGCATGTCAGTTAGATGATACCTTCCACAGTCTTAGATATGGTCTCAATTATAGTTCTAGTTCAGTCATTCAATCTTAGTGTTATCTGACCAAGGCATATAGATATCAGTATATTTAGTATTTCAAATTACATATTTTACTCAATCCATGTTATATGCTTAGTCATGCATCCTCAATGTCTATAGATTTTCATATATTTTTTATCATTTTCAAACTCTCATGCATACACAGTATTTACATGTATTACTTATCTTCAGTACCTATAGATTTTATGTCCTCTACTCAGTACTTCATGCTCTACATGTATATTCAGATAGTTTATTACTTTCATTCATGAAACCTTGCATATCAGCCTACCTTATTTAGCATATCAGTACATTCAAAATACTGATCGCTTACCTTTTCTTTTGCGCTTTGATGTCTGTAATCATAGGTGCTGACGCTGAATTCCTGAATCACTCCTAGATTTTTAGATCATCATCAGTACATTAGCAGTGGTGAGTCCTTATTATCTGAGGACAGATTACTTTACCTCATATCTTTATTTCACTAGTTAGTAGAGTTAGTTGGGGACCTGTCCCATCAACTCTCAGTCAGTCAGTCTTAGAGGCTTTTCAGACACTACAGTTAGTTAGTTATTCAATTTATCAATATTTTCTCAGATTTAGACAGTTGTTCCCTTCCTAGATTTATAATTTAGTTTTGAATCCAGTTGATAAAACCTTATGGCAATGTCAGTATTTTTCTGTATTTATGATGTTATTATTCAGTGCTCATAGCAGGTACCAGCTCATGGGTTAGCTTGTGGTCCCTCAAGACCGTAAGCACCGTGTAATGAGTAGGGGTAGTCTCGGGTTGTTACAGTAATTTTCACATAGATACAAACCACCATGAGCATCAGAGTATTCATAATTAAAACCATTTTCAAAAGAATAATCACTAATCGGATTTCCTAAACATACAAGCAAACTGAAGCTATCCTTACCCAAGTGATCATTTTTTTCCAATAGTAGGAGATCACTATCAAGAATTGAATGGTTAGCATAATATTCACTTTATTCTATATTTTTAGTGGATTTCAAGAAATAGGACAACATGTGAATCTTAAGCTTACCACCTTTTCCTTTAAACACATCACATTGCATATCACTAGGTGTCATACAAGGACTGGTCTCACTATTTTCACACATGACATCTTTCTTTGAGAGAGAATTACTATCCAAAGGTTAGGATTTAAAGCATGCAAGTTCACTCTCACAAAGACATATGTCATTCTTCACTACATTTTCATTTTCATGAATTCTATGAGCAAAACTAATAATAATACTTTCATCACACAATATGCTCAAAGAATCATTTCCATCCTCATGATCAACTCTATCAACATTATCATTAACTTGAGATTCATCACGAACTCCACATACATGCTCAAGTAGTGGACTACATTTATGAGTAAGTTGATCATTGTTCACACCTTCACTAGTTTTTGGCAACTCACCTACCAATGTAGACTCACCTTGGTTTTTACGTGGTCAACTAGTGTGTGACTACTCTCATCACTTGGCAATAGGACCTCATTCAAGTTAAAAGTGCTAGAAATAGGTGGACACAAATTGATCTCACGAGAATAATTAATTCAGTCATCTATAGGATCAATTAGTGCTTGCTTACTTACAACAAGAATTTGATCTTCATGAAACCTAGCAATGCCAAGAGTATCACAAAGGGAAGGCTTATGCAAATCCTTTGGCAAACCACCAACTACATTCACTTGGATACTACTAGCCACATCACAATATTCTAAGTTTATAGGAGTGTAGGAGATAGCATTGTTACCTTGTATCTCACATGAGGTAAGGTCTTCACCTTGCTGTATATCATGGAAGCCCACTTGTTCTTTTGGGAAGATCTCAATACAAGGGAGTTTGTCTAGACTTTTCCCTTGGATCATCTCTTCATCATTTTCCCAAAGTTGGAATTCTTAGCCAAGAACTCCGTTTGATCATCAGCCATGTGTTCTTGAGGAACCCTCCTTGAATCCTCCGATGGAAGTATATTATCTTAAACCTGCACATAAGAAGAATTGATACTAGGCAAAATTCTAGTATCTTGGTTAGTGGAGATTCAACTTTGAGGGTATATGGTAGTTTGGGTTGTGACAGTTTATGGAGGCTTTGGTAGATCAAGAAATTGGTGTAGCCTTTCAAGGTTCTGGTAGATATCTTCAAAAGGATCCGAGGTAGCATAAATACCATAACTATCCAGGGTTGGTGATGTTGTTCCTTCCATTGTCAAGGTACCTAAGAGAAAACAAAAATAAAAACAATAAACAAATTAGTGTTAAAGAAAAAAAGTCACACTCTTAACTGTTTTGTTACTTCACAATTGGTTTCACAAGTGTTGAAAGTTGGCTCATAATCTGTGGGAAGTTGAGTGTTGATTTCTACTCTTTCCCGAAATAGATTTTCATTTTAAAGACTCAAAGAAACCTTGTTCGGACTTGAGCCAAGGAACTACAATGAATCACAAAAGATAAAAGCACACAAAGAAAGGTAACAAGAAAGAAATGGACTCAAAACTAACCCACAACCTAGTAGGTGATTACTAGTTTGTTAATTAATACTAGAAACTAAGAAAATGAAACTAAAGAGACAAGAAATGAAATCGAGAATCCAAAATTTGAGCCTAAAATGAGTTGTACAGAAATGATGACATGACAACTTGTGGTTGGTCAAGATTTTTAAAAATTTCTTATTTTCCAACTTTGAATTTTTGATCAATATTTACTCTAGAGGGTAGAAATTCGGTTTTGAGGGTGAAAATTCAAGAATTGGAGCCTTTTTTAAGCACAAAAGAGTTTGAATTTGAAATGGTCCCCCCTTGTACTTCCCCTTATACTTAAATATTCCTTTTGTTGCTTTTTTTTCTTAGAAGACTTGGAATATGCTTGGAATATTCTTATAACAAACAAGTACTACCCCTCTTTCTTCGTTTTTCAAGATCAAACAACCACTTTTGAATATTCTTCTTCAACAAGATATGAAGATGAAGAAGAACAACAAGAACATTCAAAGTTTGACCCAAGTTGACCCTTAAGCAAATGACCTCCAAATTTGATGATTCTTGAAGATCAAAGGTCACATTGACAAACTAAGAACAAATACCACAACGTCAAGTCCAAAATTCCACAGCCACCTTTACCAAAAATGAGATCCACCTTCAAGTTTCTTCAAACTCAAGCTCAATAATAGTGGATGGCTCAAAACAACCCGGGTTTAGCTCAAAGTTTAGATCTAGACTTTATTAGTGCTAGGGAACAAGGATCTAGCACTAGAAACTAAAAAAACACACACAAAACTTCTAGATCTAAGTCTCAAATTTCTACTAAAGTACAAAAACGTGAACAAGCAATTTTTTTTAATTTTTGACACTCTTTTTTGTTGGTGTTTGTAATATCCTGTACATTCCTAACTCAGTTTATCCCCTAGTATTTGCTTATATGTAATACCCCGAGTCTGTACCTCGGATGTCATACGGTTCTCACAACCCCAAAGGACCACGTGCTAACCCATGACTGGTACCTATTGTGAACACTTAAAATAATACTGAAATATTACAAAAAATTAGGCTGAAATACCATAAGGTTCATAATCTGATTACTGATAAATATAGTACTGGAATAACATATGAAAACTAAATATGGCTGAACTAATCTAGTCTAAAAAGCCTCTAACTGATCTATCTAATATAAAGTTGATGGGATAAGTTCCCAACTAACTCGGACTACTACAATACTGAAACCACTGAAATAAAAGCATATCCTTGATAGATGAGGACTCACTACTAAATCTGCTGCTGCTATCTGAATTTGTGTAAGTGTGGTTGGGACACTAAGCATCCGAACCTATGATATGAGACATCATAGCACAAAGAGAAAGTATGTATCAGTACGTGGAATGTACTGGTATGCTAGATGAGGTAAGACTGAATGCAAGGGTTCATATGCATAAACAATAACTGACTAAATGATATGAAGTAACTAAATAAGAGTACATAGATAATTGTAACTACTGTAAAATATTAAGTATGCAATACTATGAATATATATATATATATATATAAGCTTTTACTGAAACTGAGTATTGAGTTATGATAACTGAGTAACTGATACATGAGATTACTGATAACTGAATTACAAATATTGAGTGACTGTTTTTGACAGTCCTGATCCTGTAGAACTAAACTAAGTTCTGTATTAAGCTGGGTAACTGTGTCTGATAGTACTGATTCCATAGAACTGAACTGAGTTCTATACTAAAGCTGAAACTGTAACTATAACTATAGGAGTGTTTATATAACTGGCATACCAAGATTATAAATTGAGTTAGGGTCCAATCTTGTAACGCCCCAAGTTTGTACCACGGACGCTACATGGTGCTCATAATCTCTAAGGACCACAATTGAATAGAAACTGGACTGAATTCTAAACCGTTCTAGGCTGTACTGAAATGTTACTAATTGTATTGTATAACTGAACTAAATTGAGTTCACTGGGTTCCGTGGACTGACGAAATACTACTGAATTCTTTTAAACGACTGAGTACTACTGAGGTCTGAACTGAATACTGTGACTGATTTTCTGAGTACTATTGAGTTTTCCTGAGTTTTGTAACTGACCAAATTCTACTGATCGTAACATGACTGGTACTATTTTGTGACTGACCATGGCTCTAGGTAAATAGCTAAATTTTTGGGTATTGAATACACCCAGGACTCAATATCATAAATTATAAAACGCGGCACAATCCCAAAACATGATAGCTAATTAGTTGATCATCATTCATTCATTAGGACATTCTAGCAAACACTTGCATGACATGAAATTGAATACATGCTAACATGATATAATTTCACTATTCAAATTACATGATCAATTCAACAAACACTTGGAGGACATAGGATGTGCATATAATACTAAACAACATGCAAGCATCATAATTTCATATACCAATTTCACAATTTGAGGGTTTTAGAATGAATTAACATTGTAAAACACATATAACAAATAATTTCATATGCATCTGGCAATTAAATCATGAATTATAAACCCCATTAACATGGTAATCCACATTCATATCCTACCATGAAATTCAGAAAACTCATTATCTTGTAGTTGAAAAGGGTGCTTAAACAACAAGGGTGGAAGGAAATCCTTGGATGAATACTTGACATACCTTGATTGCTAAAGTCTTTAAGAATGATGCTGAAATCTTAAGCCTTGAGTTTGAAATTTCATCTCCTAGGTTTTTGTTCTTGAGTAATTTCTGAATAGAGAAAGAATTTTGCCTCTAAAGGGTCTTAATTTCATGTTTTGGGGCTGATAATCGAGGGTAAAAGACCCAAATACCCCTGAGGAATGTGACTTTTAATTATAGAAAATTGATTTAGCAATGCGCAGAACGATGCATTGTATCATTGGCATCGATGTAATGGCCAACGCACCGTGTCGAGTTCGTACTTATTCATTAAAATTTGCACTGGGGAGATGGAGGAAAATATTCATCAACGCAATAGGCAACGCAGTGCATTGAAATCGTGTTGATCCACTGGTTTGGACTTTCAAACGTGCCTAAAAAAATTTCAAAAAATCTAAAACTTGTTCGAGGACACCTACTGATACTCCTGATCATGATTCAACCTAAAGGTTGACACTTTAAGGTCATAGAGGTCATGAAATAGAGTTGCCAACTTTCGAAGGCTAAAATGACACTAAGTCTGAATACTTGGCTAAAATTTTCTAAGTCTAGAACCCCTTAACAAGCTTTAAAGGACTGAGTTGAGCTAAGGATTTTGCGAGGTTTTACAATATCTCCCTCTTGGAAATATTCATTCTCGAATGAGGATAACTAAGCTAAGAATAATGAGACTACTGATAGACTGAATTCATGTACCAATCATGCACAACTAAAATATGATTTCATGACTGACATTACTGACATACTGAAATTCCATACTAAGTATGCATATTTGATGCATGAATGCATGACTGGAATTGCTGATAAGCTGAGTCTCTTATACTGAACATGCATATATGATGCATGAATATCTGATGGAACTGACTCATGAATGTATGACTGGATAAGCAATGGAATCTGATACCAAACTTATAAAGAAAATCTGAGCATGAAACTGAGTAAGTTTAAAGAGAACTGTTAGCTTAGGCTGAGTCTGAGTTTGAAGAGAAGAGGTGAGGATACCTTGTCCGTATATCTTCTTCTACTTCCCAAGTAGCTCCCTCAATGGAATGATTCCTCCAAAGAACTTTGACTAGATGGATTACTTTATTCCTCAGTTTGTGGATCTGAAAATCAAGGATTTTGACTGGAATCTCTTCGTAAGAGAGGCTATTCTGAATATCTATGCCCTCTGTAGGGACTACAGCTGCTGGGTTACCTACGAGTTTCTTAAGCAAGGAGACATGGAACACTAGATGTACTGAATTTAATTCTAAAGGTAACTCAAGCTCGTAAGCTACCTTTCCAAAATAGCTGAGAATTCAATAAGGACCGACATATCGAGTACTGATCTTTCCTTTCTTACCAAACCTCCTCACTCCTTTCATAGAAGATATTTTTAAGTACATATAATCACCAATATTGAACTCGATATCCCTTCTATACATATTTACGTATGATTTCTGCCGGCTCTGAGCTGTCTTAAGCCTTTTTCTGATCAACTGAACATTCTCTCAGGTATCATATACCAAGTCAAGCCCTACCACTGCAGCCTCACCCACTTCAAACCAACTGATGGGAGACCTGGACCTTCTTCCATAAAGAGCCTAAAATGGGGCCATCTGAATGCTAGAATGATAGTTGTTGTTGTATATGAACTCAATCAAAGGCAAGTGGTCATCCCAACTACTTTTAAAGTCAATCGCACATGCTTACAACATATTTTTTAAATTCTAAATGGTCCTCTCTGCCTGACCATCTGTCTGGGGGTGAAAGGCTGTACTGAGATAAACTTGGATACCAAGACCCTTTTGGAAGGCTTCTGCATACCTCTATCTGAAATAATGGATAATGGAACACCATGAAATCTAGCCAACTCTCTAGCATAGAGCTTGGCATAATTCTCGGCTAAATAAGAGGGATAGATTGGTATAAAATGAGTTGATTTGGTCATCTTGTCTAAAATGACCCAAATTGAATCGTGCTAACAATGAGTACAAGGAAAACCCATAATAAAGTCCATGTTCACCTCATCCCATTTCTAGGTGGGAATACTAAACTCCTGTATGGACCCACTAGGTTTGTAATGCTCATTCTTAACCTGTTGACATGTTGAGCACTTAGCCACAAAATTCTACAATGTCTCTCTTCATCACACTCCACCAATAAATCTCCTACAAATTACAGTACATCTTAGTGTCCCATGGATAAATAGAGTGGCGCGCACCATACGCTTCTTTTAGAATTCGCTGCCTTAAGTAATCTACACCTAGCACACATAACCAACCCTAGAAACTCAGTACACCATCTCCCCGTTGGGAGAAAACCTCTACCTTCTGATCTCTGACTGATTCTTTCAAATTGACTAGACTGCGATCCCTATCCTGCTTTTCTTTCACCTTGGAAACTAGGGATGATTTTGAACTACTCTGCACCCATACACTACCTTCTAATGAATCGACTAAGAGGACACCTAGTCGGGCAACCTGATGAACTTCCTGATCTAAATTCTTCTTACCATCCTTCACGTGAGCAACACTCCCCATACACATCTTACTAAGAGCATCATCCACTTTATTGGCTTTACCTGGATGATACAGGACGCTCATGTCATAGTTTTTTAATAACTCCAACCACCTTCTCTAATGGAGGTTTAGATCTTTCTAAGAAAATACATACTGCAGGCTCTTATGGTCTGTGAAATGAACACGTCAACTTACACACCATACAAATAGTTCCTCCAAATATGTAAGGCAAATAATACTGCTACTAACTCAAGGTCATGAGTAAGATAGTTCTTTTCATGGGATTTGAGATGTCTACAAGCATAACCTATGACCTTACCTCTTTACATCAAAACACACCCTAAACAAACTCTGGAAGCATTAAAATACCTAACAAAGTCATCCTAACCATCTGGTAGGGTCAAACTGGGGCTGTAGTGAGTTTAGCCTTTAACTCCTGAAAACTTTTTTCACAAAAATCTGACCACTAGAATTTGACCTTTTTCTGAGTCAATCTGGACATAGGAGATGCAATAGATAAAAATCCCTCCATAAATCATTGGTAATAGCCGGCCAAGCCTAAGAAACTCTGGACATCTGATAGAGAGATGGGTTTGGGCCAGTTTTTCACTGCTGTGATCTTTTGGGGATCAACTTTAATGCCAGAACCAAAAACGATATGGCTAGGGAAAGCTATGACCTTATCCAAAATTCACACTAACTAAATTTAATGAATAACTGATGGTTTTTGTAGAGTCTATAATACTATTCTGAGATGGTCTGCATAATCATGCTCACTGCAGGAGTAGACAAGAATGTCAACTATGAAAACTATGATGAACATGTCCAAGTACTTCTTGAACACACAGTTCATCAAGTCCATGAAAGATGTTGGGGCATTGGTAAGACCAAATGACATGACTAAGAATTTGATGTGACCATACCAAGTTCTGAAAGCTATTTTTGGAATGTAACATTCCCTGACTCTGAGCTGACGATAGCCTGATCTGAGGTCTATCTTATTCTAGTGTATGTGAGTCATTATATTCAACATTCATTCTTTTATGAATTTTTATGAACATTGAAATATAGTTTCACTTATGCATTCACCCCACTTGCTTAGTACACTCCAAAGGCCTGGTGGCACCTTGTAGGAGTTTAGTATTCCCATCTGGAAGTGAGAAGAGGTGAACATGGATTTTGTGATAGGGTTACCCCATTCGCTTTATCATCATGATTTGATTTGGTTTATTATAGATAGGTTGACTAAATCAGCCTATTTTCTGCTAGTTTATGCGTCCTTCTCAGCTGAAGATTATGCTAAGATGTATATTAGAGAGTTTTTTAGATTTCATGAAGTTCCTTTATCTATCATTTTATATAGGGGTACTTAGTTTATCTTTCACTTTTGGAAAGCCTTTCATAAGGGTCTTGGAACCCAGGTTCATCTTAGTTCAACTTTTCATCCTCAGACAGATGGTCGGGTAGAAAGGACCATTCATACCCTAGAGGATATGTTATGAGCATTTATTCTTGACTTCAAGGGTAGTTGGTATGAGCATTTACCATCGATTGAGTTTGCCTATAATAAAAGTTACCATAATTGCATCTAGATGGCCCCGTTTCAGGCTCTTTATGGAAGGAGATATAGGTCCCCTATAGATTGGTTTAAAGTAGGTGAGGACTCTTTGATAAGGATAGATGTGGTATTTGAAGCTATGGAGAAGGTCCAGTTGATTTGATAAAGGTTAAAAATAGAACAGTGTCATCAGAATTCTTATGCAGATGTAAAGAGAAGAGATCATGAGTTTGAAGTCGATGACTTAGTTTATTTGAAGTTTCACCTATGAAGGGGGTAAAGAGATTTGTCAAAAAGGATAATATTAGTCCCCGATATGTTGGACCTTATAAAATATTGAGTCGTGTTAGAAAAGTAGCATATGAGTTTGAGTTTCCTGCAAACTTATCATTCGTCCACCTTGTATTTCATATTTCCTTATTAAAGAAGTTTATTAGTGACCCATCTATTATAGTACCCTTAGAAAGCACATACATTCATGATATCCTCTCTTATGAAGAGATTCTAGTGGAGATTCTTGATCACCAGATTTATAGACTAAGGAACAAAGAAGTTCCCTTGGTCAAAGTTCTTTGGCGAAATCAGTCTGTTGAGGAAGCCACTTGGGAAGCAGAAGCAGATATGTGAACCAAGTACCTTCATCTTTTCACTGCAATTTCTGATTCAAAATAAGGTAATAAGGTTACTCAGATCATCTCTTTTTTTATTCTAAGTTTTAAATTTATATAGCCACTCTATTGATAATTTTTGCATTTGTAAATCAGTTTAGTCATGCTTTCATTTTGTATGCCAGTTATAGTTTCAGTTCCTCAGTATCCTCAGCTTAATTAGTCTTATTCGAGGATGAATGTTTCCAAGGGGGAGATATTGCAATAGCACGTACATTCCTAGCTTAGTTCAGCCCCTAGTATGTGCCTATAACACTTAGAACTTGAAAATAAATCTAAGAGGGTATTGTGATGACTCACTACTGCATTGCAGTGATGCCCAAATCAGTAGTAGTTCATTTCTAATGAGCTACCATGATTCCACTACATCACAGTGGGTATCATGATGGCCCATTTGGTAAGTCGCAGTGATAGGTTGGTTAGATTGCACAAACTTTCTTCATCTATCATTTTAGATAGGGGTACTCAGTTTACCTCACTTTTGGAAAGCCTTTCAGAAGGGTTTTGGTACCTAGGTTCATATTAGTTTAGCTTTTCATCCTCAGACAGATGGTCAGGTAGAGAGGACCATTCATATCCTAGAGGATATGTTGAGGAAATGTGTTCTTGACTTTAAGGGTAGTTGGGATGAGCACTTGCAGTTGGTTAAGTTTGTCTCTTAAGAATTACCATACTAGAATCCAGATGGCCCCATTTGAGGTTCTTTATGGGAGGAGATGAAGGTCACCTATCGGTTGGTTCGAAGTGGGTGAGGCCACTTTGATAGGGACAGATATGGTGTTAGAAGCTATGGAGAAGGTCTAGTTCATATGAGAAAGGTTGAAAATAGCACAGTGTCATCAGAAATATTATGCAGATAAGAAGAGAAGAGATCATGAGTTTGAAGTCGATGACTTAGTTTATTTAAAAGTTTCACCCATGAAGTGGGTGAAGAGATTTGTCAAAAAGGGAAAGCTTAGTTCCCAATATGTTGGCCCTTACAGAATATTAAGTTATGTTAGAAAAGTAGCATTTGAGTTTGAGTTGCCTACAGACTTGTCATCCGTTTACCTTGTGTTTTCTATCTCCTTATTAAAGAAGTACATTAGTGATCTAGCTATTGTAGTACTTTTAGAAATAACATACATTCACGATAGCCTCTCTTATGAAGA
>NW_025892839.1:0-3292 GCF_002878395.1 Capsicum annuum
GGGACCACTTCTTCAACGTGCATCAATATATTTTAACCTAAAACAAATAGAACGACCCTCCATGTATCCTTTAAGGCTTCTGATTAAAGTGTTTTGAAGGGCTTCAAGAATACCACAACTTTGAAGGTAGTGTTCCTGATCGAGCTCACAAGAGATGAGGAACTCCTAACCAACTTTGAAGATGGCAACGACTAGCTTGAATACAGAATCAGCAAGCTAGAGGCAAGCTTAAAAATTATCGGGATGCATATACTACAACAAATATCTAATATTCTCCAAGGAATTTTGAAAGCATGCTAAGGAAAGAAAACACAATCAATTAATCCATATTGCTAAGGAAGTAATGATACTCTACTTGTATTTCAATCTCGTTTGTGGTTCCGATCAGGTCAATGGCAGTGGACCTGATCAGAAACACAAAAAATAAGGCATGGGATGAAATTTTAAATTCAAAAATTGCCTTCTTCACTTGGATTCCTTATCTTAACTGCAGTTGTTGTTGGCGTAACTTTTCTAGACTTGTTGTACATCATTTCAACCCTCAATGCCCATGAGGCTACTTTGTTGGTCTTCTCCTATTTTCTATCTAGGTGATAATTCCAACCACACAGATCTCTAGCAAAGTGTCCATTTGCATTATTTTTCTTTCAGAGAGACAACCAATGAAATTACATTACCGGATACACTTTAATATTTGCACTTGATTCAGATTTTGCATCTTTTAAGATAATTCCATCGGCCAGATTCATTAGAAGTTACTTTCTACCCTATGTCTCTTCTTCAATTAGTTCTCAGATGATATAGTCTTCTATCAACCACCCATTTTCCCTCGAAGGTATTCTCCTACCGCACCTTTTGGCATATAATCATCACCCCGAGCGAGCAACCCAACCATATAATTATATTGGTTTTCTATTCTTATTTGATGCAGTGCGAGGCTTCGAAGGTGTTCTCAGATTCCAATGCATACTTAAATTTAAGTCTAATCGCTATTAGTTCTCTACAGTGACGATAAATATTGATCCCTTCTCAAAACATGACACACATAAACATGAGCAAAAACTATCAGTAATTCGTAATAGGGTATCTGCACCATCTTCATGAGGTCCTCAGCCTTATCAATTTCAAACCCATCAAACTTAACGATACAATTGTCAGGACTCAAATTGGAGCTCGGGATGTGACGAGCATGCCGAACCATAAAGGCTCGGACTCCCTTCTCTCTCTGGTAATCATGCACAATATTCATAAATTATAATAGAAGATGCGGAATTGTAAATTATTATGGAAACATGGTCATACTCTGAGTTCAATTAAACTATGTAAAATGAAATCCAATATCAACTACACAACATCTGAACCAGTCTGTAAAATCTCTACTACATCTAAAAATGACAACTGTCTGAAACTGGGACAAGGACACCAGTGGACCTAAACCAAAATAAGTAAAATAATTGGAAAGATATAGGCCTTCTGGAATAAAGAAGGCTAACCAACTGCACACATCACTGCTATCTGAAAACTCTATGGCCTAACAGGACCTCTGAACTGAGCTTTAGACCCTGGGAGGAAGGGGTGGTCAATACAAATGTACTGGTAAGAAGAGCAATCCAAAATAATGTATTTATATATATAATAAGTGAGAGAAATTCATAAAACATTTTACATATAATATATGAAAAGACATGGGCACATTTTAAAGACTTTAAAACATTTCTTTGAAACCATGACTCACTCTTTGTCTTACTTCTGAGCTAGATGGTACACCCTACTATCTGTAATTCCATGGGCTATATAGAATCCACCCTTGACTCAGCGGCAAACCCCTTAATCTAAGTTTGCCGCAAGTATTAGAGTATCTATAAGGGGGACACGCAAGATCACACAGCAGGGTACCAAAATCCTCAATCAAATCAACATGTCATGGTAGTGCACAAGATCACTAAGCAGGGCTCCTATCCATAGTCCCAATTTGGGATGACATGAATAAAGGTACATAAGATTATAAAGTAAGGTACCATAATCCCGTGTCGGCAAATCATGGTTTCTAGCATAGAGTTTTTCAACTCGCACTTTCTTCGGTAACCATTTAACACTCTTTAAGACCATTTTAAAACTTTTCTAACCGTGCATCTTTCTGAATTCATAATCTGAAAATCTGATTTCAAACATGGGTTCTATTCTGTTCTGAATCACTATGGCTTTAACTGGGTTGGTGTCGTCACACCAAGACTTGCAAGTCCTACTTCTGAGCCATATTGTACCATGCATGATTCTTTATTTTAAACATAATTCAGACCACCCAAACATACAAACAATATAAAAGATTTCATGTTTCGAAGACACAAGTCAAAATTATGCCGGGATTATTCAAATATATGGTGGTCATGTTCTTTTGGAAAAACGTGTACTCTTTCATTATATGAATTTTTCAATATTCATCAACATAAACAACCCTTTCTTTTGAAATCGAAATCATAATTCAAAGATAACATCATTCAAGACATTCACAACATGCTTTTCAAGATGTAATTTAGAACAATTCATATCATATGAAAGATGGGATAAATCATAACAAGAGAGGGGTTCATTATAATTCATGCTCTCAATTGAATATTCATCCTTAAACACATTCATACATAAATCAATTTAGGGAAAGGTCTAAAGACCAAAACAATACCGTCAAAACTTCTAAAACATAATTACATTCACAAATTCAAAACCTTTTTTCTTATAAGTCAGTCATAATTAATAAATTAATCAAATAAATCCAAACATATACTACTTTCGTAACTTTAAATAGCATAGGCTTTGATACCAAATTGTAGGGGGGTGCGGATAACTTGTGTGGTAAAATAGATCTATTATAAGTAGAATGGATCTATTTTTATTTGTGCGTGGATATTTCTTAACTTCTCTAAATATTTTTATTTTGATTTTATTTATGTTATTTTTATTGATATTCATATCTTGGGGGTGATTATATGGTAATTGGTTAAATATTTTACTATAGTATTCTTTATTTTGTTCCTTAGTTTTTATAATTCTTCTATATTATTTTGAAGGTATTCTAAATATTCTATATCTTTGTTTCAAAATATCCAATTAGATTATCTTTCATAAGTTTTTCTAATAATATTATTTCTTCCATATTTTGTCTCCAATATTTTAAATATTCATAGTCTATCATTTTATCCTGTAGTAATTGCAAAGTTATCTCTGTAATCTCACTTCTGCCGTGCATGCAATGTTGTTCCTTATATAGAAGGAAATGTATGCATAAAGATAATAG
>NW_025892840.1:0-3695 GCF_002878395.1 Capsicum annuum
AGTAATCTTAGTGATCTCAGTACTCAGTAATATCTGTAACCTCAGTATTCAAATTCAATCTCAGTAATTTCAGTACTCTCAACCAGTCCTCAAAACTCAATACATTCCGTCAGTCATCGGAATCCAGTAAACTTAGTTTAGCTCCGCTAAACAATACCATTTGTATCAATATAGTTAATCAGTATTAGTTCAGCTAATTAGTTCAGTTCAGTTATTCAGTTTAGCCCAGTTATTTAGTTTATTGTCTTTCAGATGGGAGTTGGATTCAGCACCGAGTGAGCCTAGGGATGGGGACTCACCCGCTAGATTAGGACTGAGATCCTTAGAAGCAATCCCTAAGTTCCAGAACTATGTAGCCAGCGTAGGTGCGAGATGTCACCCATTAGATAGGACTGACATACTCAGGGGTCACCAGTTAGCACATTTATTTGTATAGGACTAATCCCAAGAGTCACCCACTAGATTAGGACTGACTCCACAACAGATGTCTTTACTGGTGGCGGGGTACTGACACCCTTCCAGTCAGGGCAGAGATTGGACCTCGTCAGCTTAGCTTGGCGCATGTCGGTTAGATAAACACATCCCATAGTTTCAGTTACAGATTCAGGACTGTCAGATATAGTCAACTCAGTTTAGTAGTACAGATTCAGTACTTTAGAGATAATCAATCCTTATTATTGTAAATAGACTTCAAGATCACCCATTAGCTAGGACTGATCTTAACTATGATTAATCAGTATCAGAATCATTAGATTTAAAGATCACCCACTAGATAGGACTGATCTCAGACTAAGTCAAATCATCCTTATTATCAGTTTACTCATGATCACCTGCTAGATAGGACTGATCTCAGATTTAGTTACTCCAAGTAGAACGGAACTCAGATAGTTCCATCAGAACTTAAACTGTCATATACAGTCGCTCAGTATCAGTTACATCGGTTAGACCGATCATCGCAGTTATATCAGTTATATCAGTTTTCTGAACTCATGTATCAGTCATATCAGTTATCAGAATTCATGATATCAGTATTCAGCTTTAGGACTATCAGACACAGTCAACCAGACCAGTTCTTCATAATTTGAACTGTCATAAATAGTCGTTCATCTATTCAATAGCTCAGTATCAGTACACTCATGTTGTCAGTATTCAGACTTAGTAGTCAGTATCTTCACGAGTTCAGTTACATTTATGTATGATTCTCACGTTCATATTAGTCAGCATTGTTCATGACGTACTCATATACTCAGTACATTCAGACGTACTGACGCATTTGTGCTATAGTGCTTTCTCTTATGTTATACCATAGGTTCAGAGGCACAAGCTCCATATCAGCAGTAGTATTCCAGTGTTCAGAGTTTATAGTGACTCCTTCTTATTCGAGGACGATATGATTATTGCTACATTTAATATTTAGTTGCTAGATGGAGTTAGTTGGAGAAATGTTCATTCAACTCCTTATTCAGTTCAGTTAGAGGCTTTCAGACTAGATGTCAGATTAGACATTCAGATCTCATTATTTTAAGTATTTATGACTTGTTCTGGCATTGTTATACCTTTTTTAGATATTTTGTTATCAGACGTTTATTCAGTTTGAACCTTATGGCCTTTCATATTCATGTTTCTACATTTTATGATATATTATGCATTATACAGGTACAGATATCAGTCATGGGTTAGCTTATGGCCCTTCGGGGTCATGAGCACCATGTAGTATTCAGGTTCAGAAAATCAGGGTGTTATAGAAAGAAAAATAAAACTAAGCTCAAACGGATAAGAAAAGGATGATGCAATGTTTGGACAGAAGAATAAAATGCCTTCTTCATATCAATCTTAAAAAATGCAAGTACTAAACATGCAATAAAATCAACAAACGATAAAATATTATACATAATATCTTTTGACCGCATCTGCATTGATAGCCATTTCTGCCATTTTGCCTTCAATATCCGTCAAATATAAGGCTCCATTGGGCAACACTTTCTTCACAATGAAGGGACCTTGCCAGTTTGGGAAGAACTTCCCTTTCACTTTAACCTGGTGAGGAAGGATACGCTTCAATACCAACTAACCAACTTCAAAATGCCTAGGTTGTACCTTTTTGTTATACGCTCGAGCTATTCTCTTCTGATACAATTGTCCATGACATATCGACATTAGCCTTTTTTACTCAATCAAACTCAATTGTTTCAGTCGGGTTTTGGCCCACTCATCATCATCAATCTCTGCTTCCACAATGACTAGAAGAGAGGGAATTTCAACTTCTGCAGGAATGACTGCTTCTATCCCATACACCAATAAATATGGAGTTTTCCCTGTTGAAGTTCGAATAGTAGTGCGATAACCTAGCAATGCAAATGGCAACTTCTCATGCCATTGTCTAGACCCTTATACCATTTTTTGCAGTATCTTCTTGATATTCTTATTGGCAGCTTCCACTGCGCCATTAGTCTTTGGATGATATGGAGTGGAATTTTGGTGTGCGATCTTAAACTGCTGAAACACTTCTTGCATCAAATGACTATTGAGATTGGCAGCATTGTCTGTAATGATCATCTTTGGAAATCCAAACCTACAAATGATATTGGCATAAACAAAATCTACCACCACTTTCTTTGTTACTGACTTGAAAGTTATTGCTTCTACCTACTTTGTAAAGTAATCAATGGACATTAAAATGAATCTATGCCCATTTGATGCTTTTGGCTCAATCAGCCCAATCACATCCATCCCCAAGCTATGAAAGACCATAGGGCAGACATCGCATGCAACTCAGCAGGAGGGGAATGTATCAGATCACTCATTAGTAAGACAATAATAAACTGCTTGAAGTATCTTGTTTGACAAGACATAACCGTTCATATGTGGTATGCATACTCCAGAGTGTATTTTAACCATGATAGCCGAGGCTTTTCTTGCATCTACACACCTCAAAAGTCCCAGATCCGGAGTTCTCTTATATAAGATTCCCCCACTTAAGAAAAATCCACTAGACAAATGCCTAATAGTCCTCTTTTGATCACAGGTGGCATGTGTTGGGTATTCTTCTGACTGAATGTATCGCTTGATATCGAATAACCAAGGTTCTCAATCGAGCTTTTCTTCAACCGCATTGCAGTAAGCATGCTGATGACAACTTTGTATATGCACTGGATCGACGTAGGCTTTATCAGGATGTTAGAGCATTAAAGACAAAGTGGCTAAAGCATCAGCAATCTCATTATGAATCCTTGGAATATGCCTAAATTTTATTGACACAAACCTTTGACATAGCTCCGGCAAGAATTGTCGATACGGTATGAGCTTCAAATCTCATGTCTCTTAATTGCCTTGAATTTGATGGACGAGCAAATCTGAATCCTCCAACACTAATAGTTCCTGGACTCCCATATCAACAGCTAACCTCAAACTAAGAATGCATGCTTTGTATTCCGCCATGTTATTGGTACAGTAAAATCAAAGTTGCGCTGTTACTGAAAAATATTGCCCCACCTCAGAGATAAGGACTGCACCTATTCCAACTCCTTTCATGTTGAAAGCTCTATAAAAAAACAAATTCTAACCTGGATCATCATCTATAACGACTTCATCGACACACAACACCTCTTCATCAGGAAAATATGTCTTTAATGGTTCATACTCTTCATCAATGAGGTTCTCAGCAAGATGGTCTGCTAAGGCTTGAGCTTTCATGG
>NW_025892841.1:0-2727 GCF_002878395.1 Capsicum annuum
TATTCTCACGTTCATATTAGTCAGCATGTTCATGCATATAAACCCCATGCATTTAGCCTACCCTCACGTACACTCAGTACTTTAGTTGTACTGACGCATTTGCGCTATGGTGCTTTGTTTTTATGTTACACCATAGGTTCTGAGGTGCAGATTCCTGATCAGCAGTAGTAGTTCAGTAAGCAGTGAGTCCTCATCTTTCGAGGACATAATCGTTACATTTATTATTCTAGTATTTCAGTTTATTTTTAGTTTAGGGAGTTAGTTCGAAACATGTTCCTTCAACTCCTTATTCAGACAGTTTAGAGGATTTCTAACTATTATAAAGTTTTCAGATTTAGACTTTAGTACTTTCAGTTTTGTTTTGGTACTGTGATACCACCTTATTTCAGATATTTTATTATTCAAGATTGAACCTTATGCCCTCTTTGTTCATGTTTCCGCGTTTTATACGTATATTATGCCGTTAAAGGTACAGATATCAGTCATGGGTTAGCTTGTGGTCCTTTGGGGTCATGAGCACCGTGTATCTTTCGGTTTAGAAAATCGGGGCATTACAATTCTACAAACAAATTTAGAAAAACTACGCGCAACGAATACGTAAATCCATGAAAATTAAAAACCTGAAAAAAGCTCTAAAGCTTTGACAAATGGTGAAATCAGAATTAGTAAGCAGGAACTTATTCTTCTTAACTAGAATAAGTAATATTTTTCCTAAACTACACTAGCACAAAATCAAAAAAATGAAATCATGCATTAAAATCAAATTTTAGCTGTGGAAAAGCTAAAGTTCTCCTTAACAAATTGGAAAAATTGAGTAGCATTGATACAAAATTAAATTTCAAAAACTTACTATAGTAAAATTAAATTCTCCTTAAGCACCTAAATTGACGAATGGTGAAATCAGAATTATTAAGCTTCTTAACTGGAATAAGGAATATATTTCCTAAATTGCACTCACACAAAAACAAAACAATGAAAATCACAAATATTATTAATTGAAAATAAAGGAAAATGGAGAAAGCTAACCTTAGAAATGAACTTGAGCTGAAGAAGAAAACGGAGCAAAATGGGGAATCGGGAAGAGAGATAAATTTTTTTAAAGAGGAAATAATATATAAAGAGAAAAGAAAAATATATAAAGTAAAATAATTAATTTTTTAGATTAAAAAAAATATGACGTGGAAGCGCATGTAGGTCACTACTTGAAACAAAATCTGGGTATGAGCTTTTAGATGGTTATATATACCATTTTAAAATAAGGGTAACTTACATAAATCCCTGAATTTTTAAGTGATATTACATAAAATTCCGACTATTTTGTTAATTACATTTTATCCCAATTTTTGAAATGGTGATACATATAAAAAATTGATACATTTGAAACTGACAAAGATATTTATTTAAGGAAATAATATATTCTCTTTTATTCATTGTATTCTTTTATTTAAGGAAAGATATCTAATTTATATTTTTTTTTAAATTTAATTTAGGTGTTTTAATTATGTTTCTCCCTTTTTAAGGAAATAATAGATTCTTTTTATTCATTGTATTCTTTTATTTAAGGAAAGATATCTAATTTTTCTCCTTTTTAGATTTAATTTAGGTGTTTTAATTATGTTTCTTTTTTTTATTTAATTATGAAAGATATGTTTTTTTTCTTTTTTCTCTTTTTTCCTTTAATTTTAGTCTGCTTTTTTTAGATTTAATTTTAATTATGTTTCAATTCTACTTTTAGTCTTTTTTTAAAAAATATTAGTACTTTTGTTTCCTACACTGATACCATTACCTTTCATTAATACCATATGAATCACCCAATAATTGAAATAAATAATTGTATCTACCATATGAATCATCATAATACCATATATATGAATCACCAAATAATTAAAATAAATAATTGTATCTACCATATGAATCACCATAACACCATATATATCACCCATTAATATCATATGAATCATTACCATATGAATCACCATAATACAATATGTATCACCCATTAAAATCATACAAAATGTATCTATCATATGAATCACCATACTACCCATTTAATGATATCATATTTATCATTCGTATAAATCACTATTAAAAGAATAAACATGTATGAATAGCTAAATAAATTTATATATGTATCAGTAGATTTTTTTTCAAAAAAAAAAGGGAATTATTTTAGAAGAGGAAAAAAAAGTTGCATGCGTTAATGAAGGAGAAAAAATCAGGAAGAAAGATGATTTAAGCGATAATGAAGGAGAAAAAATCAGGAAGGAAGATGATTTAATTGTTGATAATTAGGGAGATATTTTAGGGAAGGAAATCTTTGAAAAAAAAAATAGCTCGAATGAGTAAATGGTGGAGTAAAAATAAGATGTGGGGTTTTGTTGATATGTATGAAGAGTAAAGTTGAAAATTGGGATTTTATGTAAATTTTAAAAAAGTAAGGGATATTAGGTAATATAGTCTCTTAAGTATGGGATTTGTGTAATTTATCCTTAAAATAATTTTGGGGGGTCATAGGACCCTCACAAAGTATAGGTGTGTAGTTAGAATTTGGGATAAACGTTTGGGGTGGGTTGGGGGGGGGGGGGCTTGACCATTTTCTTATCCATATAAAAGTACAAACCTGCACAAACCTGCACAACCAGAAATTCATAGAAAATTAAATTAAGAACTTTAATGGAGAAAAGAATATATAATATGTAGATCCTTCTTAAGACTTTGATAAATAAC
>NW_025892842.1:0-4230 GCF_002878395.1 Capsicum annuum
AGTTACAATGAAGGAAATTCGGTGATTAACATTGAATATATTAAATTTTACGTTTACAATTGAAGTAATCTGAGTAATCAGTACTAACAAAAATGTTATTGCAGATTACAAATTAAGACAAAGCTACACAGACTGATATAATAGAATATGATGCTTCAGAAAATATACTCAAAACCCTAACTACACTTTCACTGAAAGTGGACAGTATGGGTAATGAAATAGAAAAGCTAAAGACTAATTAAGTTAAACTGAAGTCTGAAGCTATGACTCAGATAACTCAGCAGTGTGCTGAGCTATGTCGATCGGAAGACAATAAAATTCCAGAGTGAAAAGGAGACGTTGGGACTCTTCATAAAACCCGTAACGTTTATCAATCTACAACTGCAGGTATAAGCAAAGGAGTTAGTGGACAAAGATAACAAAAGATGAATATGAACAAGATATTTGAAAAACCATTTATACCAAAAACACAAAAAGAACCCTTGTTCATACCCCCACAAACTACCATATATCGAGAAAGTTCAAACCAAGATAGAAAACCTATAACCATATAACTCGAGCATACTTAGAAAACATCCACAAAATACAGACTTACCTAAACCTTAAACTTAGAGCCAAAAATATCCAACAACCAAACACAAACTATATAACCCAAAAATTACAAGGTTACAACAAGTTAATCGCACTACTAAAAACCAACCCAAGCTTAGTTAAAAATTGTTTCAGTTATAGATTATTAAATACTGTATATACCCAAGAAGGAGACGAACTAACAACTATACCAGAATTATATAGAGCATTCGCCACCTATAAGAAAATAACTAAAGGAAATCTATTTTTTATAAAGTTTTATACTGCACCAGCAGAGATATTATATGACGAAATTAAACCAGTTATACAAGTTGTAAAAATAGGATTAACCAGAGATATGATTATACCAGAAGATATTGTTCAACAGCCAGAGATACCTAAAGTTGAGATACCTGATTTTTATGCAAATAAATAAATTATTGGAATATCTTCAATTGTTCAAGAATTAGCAAATAACTACCTAAATGGGAGCCCAATATGGAGTTATTATTCAAGATATCATCAAATGATTTATTCAAATTCAAGGGAGCTACGACAGTCAGATATGGAAGAAGTTAGACAATGGATTTTGACACTACTCAATCCAGAAAAATAACCAACTACAAGAGCAATTAAGAAGGAATTTATTTCAGAACAATTATTAACAAGATATTGTAAAATGATAGGACACAAATATCCAGACCACCTATGCTCAAAATACAATGGAAAAAATAACGTGATTTCAGAAGTCCAGCTATAGTAAAAGAAAACATCAACCAAGAAGATAAGGACGCCAGCTAGGAGATAAAAATCAATGGAGCAATAGAGAAATAAAGACAAAACAAAAAAGAAGACAGGATAGAAAGCAACATGTGAATAAGTGTAACGCCCCAGTTTTCTAAACCAGATCGCTACACGGTGCCCAAGAGCTTGAGGGACCACAAGCTAACCCATGAACAATATCTGTACCTGTATACTACAATATATAACGTAATAATATGGAAAACATGAACAATAGGCCATAAGGTTCAACTGCATAGAGTATCTAACAAATCATAACATCCATATGGGGTAACGAATACCCAAAACAAATAAAATCTAAATCAAATCTGAGCTAAATCTAAAAGCCTCTAAATACTGTCTAAATAAGGAGTTGAAAGAACATGTCTCCAACTAACTCCGTGTAGAAAAACTAAACTGAATTAATAAATTTAATAAATAATATCGTCCTTAAATGGATGAGGACTCACTATAAATCTACTATTGGAATGCTATTGCTACTGCTGATCTGGAGCTCGTATCGGTGAACCTATGGTGTAACGTGAAATAAAGCACCATAGCATAAATGCGTTAGTACATCTGGGAGTACTAAGTATACGAGTGAGGTAGGCTAAATGCAAAGGGTTTACATGCATGTACGATGCTAACTGACTAACTGTTATGAAAATAAGAGTGCAAATATGTATACGTAGTAATTGAGATCGTAATTACGTGATATCTAGATCTAAACTCTAATGCATGATCTACTGATATCTAGCATGAGAAATACTGAGATTCTGATAACAATGATGACTATGTCTGACAGTCTTGAATCTAATAGAACTATCTGTGATCTATTCTGTAACTAAATTGACTATATCTGACCGTCCTGATATGCTGAAATCTAAAGAAAAATCTGAGTTCTTTTACTGAGATTGGGACTGAAACTGTGGGAGGTATTTGTTTGACCAACATGCCCCAATAACGCATATAGCTAAGTTAGGGTCTAATCTCTACCCCCACTGAAAGGGTGTCGGTGCCGCGCCACTAGTAAGAACAACTGTGAGTGACCCTTAGCTGGCAGGTACTCAAACTGAGAATGGTGGGAACCCTTAAACTGACGAATTAAGCCACCTCATCAACCCTAATCTAACAGGTTAATATGTCTCAACCTACGCTGGCACGTAGTTCTGGAACACAAGGATGATTACTAAGAATCACACCCTAAACTATCAAGTGAGTTCCTATCTTTGGATTCACTCGGTGCTAACTCCTACTCCCATCTGAAGAGACTGAATGTGATTTAACTGATGGTACATGGACTGAGTAACTGACTTCCATTGACTGACAGATTAGTGCTACTATTTGAGAATTAACTGAGATCGTGAGATTTCCAAGGTTTCCTGAGTCACTTACCCGACTGAGTTCTATGGAATATGGATTGACTGAGATTATCATGATAATGTGACATGGCTCTAGACACACAACTATATATTTTTTAGGTACAAGTACCCCCAGGATTCAATGGAAGGAAACTAACACACATGACTGATTTGATCGTAAAAGTAGAGTCCATAATTTATCATATCATGAGTAGGGGATTTCACACTAAGCATAGCTCTCAACAAATTTTACATGGAAGGGAAATTCATACAACATGTATATACTTGCATAGCATCAATATTATGGTCAATCCATATCACAACAACAATGTATATCACTCACATGGAATTCATGGGAAATCATAAAGCATAACCATGGACTTGTTATTTAAGCACTATTAAATTATGGGACATAAATTTTATCAGCCTAGGCATATTATCAAACACTTTTCATGCATTCTTTTATCTTAAGCATGTTCATGAATTTCACCATATTAATCCACATAAGGATCATGGGTTTCAGCTAACAAACACATATACTTCATGAAAACTCCTTTAGATAACATATTGAAACTTAAACAACAATCATCAACATGTACATGCTTATATCACAACAAGAAAATCATAAAATAATATTTAAAACATGGTTCTTGAGCTCTATGAATGAAATAGATCCATAGATGAATATTACGCATACCTGACTCAAGGTTCTTAATGTTTTTGAACTTGAAGGATTTGAAATCCTTTGATTTTTGAAGAAGACTGGGTCTTGTTCTTGGAGATTAAATTTAGAGAGAAACCCTAGTTTTTGTTTATGAAATAATAATGAGTAAAATGGTTGAATTGAAAATCATCTGGGTATATATAGGCAAGTGGTAAGTGACCAAAATACCCCTGTTAAAACGGCCTGGAAGTAAACTAAATCTTGCCGATGACAAAGTCCATGTTCTCTTCTTCCCACTTCCAAGTAGGAATGGTGAACTTCTGCATGGGTCCAGTAGGCTCCTGATGCTCTATCTTAACTTGCTGACATGTAGAGCACTTAGCCACAAACTCTAGAACATCTCTCTTCATCCCACTCCACCAATAGATTTCCTGCAGGCCGTGGTACATCTTTGTGGCCCCTGGATGAATAGAGTATCGCACCATGAGCTTATGCAAGTATCTGGTACTTTAATTCATCTACACCTAGAACGCACAGACGACCCTGACAATGAAGAACCCCATCTCCCCCTTGGGAGAAAACCTCTACTCTCTGATTCTGAACTGACTCTTTTAGCTTGACAAGGATAAGATTCCTATCTTGCTGTTCCTTCACCTTAAAATCTAGAGATCACTCTAAACTACTCTGAACACATACACCACCCTCTGAAGAATCGACTAAGCGAACACCTAGTCTGGCGAGCTGATGGATTTCCTGAGCTATATTCTTCTTGTTGTCCTCGACGTGAGAAACACTACCCATAGAGAGTATACTGAGAGCGTCGACCACAACATTGGCTTTGCCTAGATGGTAAAG
>NW_025892843.1:0-2065 GCF_002878395.1 Capsicum annuum
CACAAGACACATATTTTACACATCAAAATTCCACATATTGGTACCAGCTATGGAAGGATTTTCACTGAGAGAAGTCAATATTTTGAAAAAGCAAGATGGTCAGAAAACAATGGCAAGAATGAGTACATTCTGAGCAGCAATAGTAAGCTCAACAACCATTGTAGGCACAGGCAGAAATCTTTCCAGAAAACAATGAAAGTTAAGCATATTAATAGATTGAACTCATTTGGAGGGCTAAAGGCAAACAACCATGTTGCCCCATTAGGCCTCCCTATGTCCACTGAATGATCTATCGCAAAGTTTGTTAGCTCATTGATAACCCCATCATCACAAGGCAAAGGTGGATGGGCTTTTCTAGAGAAGTCAACAAGTATTAAAGCTAT
Organism: Capsicum annuum; assembly: GCF_002878395.1. NCBI lineage: Eukaryota > Viridiplantae > Streptophyta > Magnoliopsida > Solanales > Solanaceae > Capsicum > Capsicum annuum. The sequence goes on from NW_025892843.1 coordinate 384, forward strand.
AAAAATGCAACACAAAGCTGCATAGCTCAAGAAACTGACAATGTATATCAATTTGTATGTCAACTGCAGGAATAAAGTAAGTCATTCTCTGAATATAAAGACACCAATAAAAAGAACTGGACCAATGCTTTATCACCTTATAAGCTATTTATACCATGATCGACGCAATTGAAAGACAAAGTTGAGATTGAGTTTTTCAAATGTGGTAGTTTCATCGGCCTCTTGTTTTATCACCTTATAAGCTATTTATACCACAATCGACGCAATTGAAAGACAAAGTTGAGATTGAGTTTTTTAAACGTGGTAGTTTCATCGGCCTCTTGTGTTTGGCTTGTACATTGAATTAATAAGATAATGTAAGAAATCATAGAGAAATAACTACACAACGAAGTATAAATGATCTTCTTTGGAACCAGATATTACAGCATAGCCAGCTAATCAGCAAACAATGAGGCGTCCACATGTCTAACTTCACTTCACACAACCAGGACAACCAATTTAAGACAATGTATCATGGATGTAGAAAGATTTCCAGAATTGTTACCAGAAGGATGCAATAATTGCAGATATGTAGACCAATCTAAAAACTGTAGAGCATGATATTCTCAGCTTTGAAAAACTGCCAATGTTTATCAATTTGTATGAGAACCACGAGAATAAAGTACGTCATTCTATGAGTATAAAGACCTCAGTAAAGAACTGAACAAAGGTTTTATCAGGTTATAATGTATTTATACCAAGATCGACGCAATTGAAAGACAAAGTTGAGATTGAGGTCTTTAAACGTGGTATCCAACGAAATACCAAAAAATTAAAAGTAGAACTAAATAATTCCAGAAGCAAGTCTGTGCAAAGTTGTGTTGAAAGAGCGAAACATTTATAATAATGCTAATATAAGTTGAAATGAAATAGTGTCAATTGGTGCTTATCTCAAAGTCCTTTGGTTGTATATCATTGCGGTGAGCTTCTGTTACTTCATCTGTGCCATCATTCATCATTTGTATGCCTAATTATCCCAAAACAGAGCCAACAGTAGATGAGCGTAATAATTTAATGATTTGTATGATAAATAATATTATGGAGATAAAGGAAGAAATACCTTGTGCTTGTTTTAACTTGTGGTGATATATTTTGGAATACTTCTTTGTAAACAATATTTTTAATGAATGCAGGGTCTTTCATGTCGTCGTCAATATTTAGTATAGTTAATCCTTGTCTTGTTGTTACTCGAGATACCGCTACATATAATTGGCCATGGGTGAATACTTATTTTGGAAGATACAATCCAACATGGTTAAGAGACTGTCCTTGACTTTTATTAATTGTCATGGCAAAACATGGTACTAAAGGCAATTGTCGTCTCTTCAACTTGAATGGCCACTTAGAATCATTGGGAGACATAATAATTCTTGGTATTGTTACTCTTGAGCCGATGTTCTTTCCGGAGATGATATTTGCGCTAGCGGACCAATTACCAAGATGTGTAACAATCAATCTTGTTCCGTTGCAAAGGCCTTCACTTTGGTTTAGATTTCTGAGAAGCATAACTGGAGTGCCTACTTTTAAGTGTATGTCATGATTAGGGATGCCGGGAAATCTTAGTCTGTTTAAGAATTCTGGTGGGTACAACAGATCTTCATCGTTAGTGTCACACTTTCTTTACACACATTGTCCGAGCTAAA
>NW_025892844.1:0-2042 GCF_002878395.1 Capsicum annuum
TGTTTTGAAGGTTTAAATGCTATTATGCTTTGCTATTGTGATCTTTCCCCCTAATTTAAATTACATGTATATGTATATGTATGAATTTGAAGATTTTTAGCGTTTGAGAGCACAAATCATGAATTCCCTCTCTTGAGTTGAATTAAAATATCATGAATTTAGTGAGTTGAAAGATGTTTTCATAACAACCTGGCATTTGATCATGTTTTGAAAGTATTGAGAGGGTGTTCTAATATCAATATGTTCTTGTACTTGTAAGAAAGAATGGCATGTGTTTATACAGAGATTCTTGACAGTTTAATAATGGCTCAGAGATTACACTTGCAAGTCAATGGTATAGCGATACCATATGTGATTATGCCATAACAGAGTATGTTTTTAGAGTATGTTTTCAGAATACGTTTTTAGAGTATGTTTTCAGAATATGTTTTCAGAGTATGTTTTCGGAATATGTTTTCAGAGAATCCATATTTTCATAGAGTTTTAAAAAGGGGCTTAAAGAGTGTTAGGTGGTTACCCGAAGAAGGTGTGAGTTCAAGCAACTCTTAGCCCGAAACCGTATTTGCCGATACGGGTAGATTATTATTGTACACTGGCGACGGCCGTGTGGCGTAGTAGAGTTAGAGACTCCGACCCTTGCGGCATACTTGGGTTGGGGGCTTAGCTGTCGAGTCAATGGCAGTTTCCATATAGCCCATGGACTTTTCAAGAATTGTAGGATATACCACCAAACGTAGAAAAGTATAAAGAGTGTCACAGACTTCAGATGTTTTCACAGAGTTTCTTAAAGATGACCATGAGATTTCCTACTATACGATTGTTTATGAACTGTTTTAACTGCTCTTATATATGTTAATTATAATTGGTTATTTTTGGATTAGCTCTGTGTACCAGTACTTTTGTGATGACCCCCTCCCCCCTCCAACCTCTCAGGTTCTGAGGCTCAATCTAGGGTTCAGATAAGTCGTAGATATTCAGACTTGCAGATCAGATTTTGCAGTGATGAGCCTTCTTTACTCCAGAAGGCCTGCAGATTCTTCAGAGTATTATTAGTTGTTATGTTTTGGTCTACTGGGGCCTTGTCCCGGTTTCTTTTTCAGACAAATGTTGAGTTCTTCGTAGAGATTTCGCAGACTGATGTCAGATATTATTATTCAGATATGTTTTCAGATTTGACCATATTTCCATATTAAATTTCAATTCCGCATTATCTTTTTTTTTTTATGAATGTTGTGCATGATTACCAGTTAGAGAAAGGGGTGTTCCGTACCTCCATGGTTCGGGATACTCGTCACGGCTAGGGCCCCGGTTCGGGTCGTGACATCAGATGTGCATTCAAAATGATTCAAATGTCTGAATATTAATAAAAACAAATGCAGTCTTAGCTGAAACACAATGGTGTGGTTGTGTGATACTTTAAAGGAGTCCTCAAAAGTCAAAGAAACTACGTGAAAACATGGAAGTTTGATGATCACTTCTCAGAGTTGTTCTGCTCGAGAAACTATAACAATTAAGGTAATATAACCATTAACAACCAACGGAGGAGAAGTCAATTATAATTGTCCATGAAGTAGCATTTAATACAGCTTGGCTAGATTGAAAGAACCATCTATATCTATACTACGTTAAAAGCATGGAACCCCTAACTTAAAAGTTTACGACAATACCATTCCTATCAGCCTAAATACCTACTATCTAGTAAAAAAAATAGAGGAAACTAATTGGCATAAAGAGAAACAACACAGATGTTTAATAGGAACATACGATCATTGTTCTTATCTCAACAAAATATGTGTTATTTAAAAAAAAAAAAACGCAAGCAAAGGGGTAACTCTCAATTCTCAATCTCATGCTTTTATCCTACCAAGTATGTTCTATTCTTTGATGCACTACAACAACAACAAACCCAGTATATTCCCACATAGTAATGCACTAACTTCCTTTCTCACCTAATAAATTGAACTTTTTAGTGAGGATTTGAATGATTTTCAGACTTTGTTTAACATCTGATTCATTAAGATGTATTAACAGGTTGAATCTTT
>NW_025892845.1:0-1498 GCF_002878395.1 Capsicum annuum
ATAATGTCTTCACACTTGATTCCTTCCTATACTACCTTTTTACCTATTATAATAACCATGTTAATTTTGAATTATTATTATGTAGAGGTAGGAATTTTTGTCTCTGGTTTTTATGTTGGAATGATAATGATATTTAGGTGAGGTGGACCTTAAGATCAATAGTGGCACCATACTTGATAAGTTTCATTGTAGAGGTAGTGAAACAAATGTATCTTAAGGTTCCTAATCCAAAGGTAGTCTTACCTTTTGGGTATATTAAATCCATTAAGACCATTGTAGTTTTCTTATCTCTTGTTATTTATAAAAGCCACTTCCTTTATTCCATTCATGCTAAGCTCTTCATGTCCCACACAAAGGACCCGTGGATATATTTCAAAAGTGAACAACCTTGGCTTGATGATATACGTGATAGTATCGGATTGTGTTCCTTACTCCTTGATGTCTATATTGGCCATGTCCTTTGTAATGATCATACTAAATGTTTCATTGTCAAAAAAAAGGATTGCTGGTTGTATATAAAAAATGTACTCCCTTGGAGGGCTTATATCAATTGTTACACTAGCCCCAACCCTCCTATCATGAGGAATGTGTGCGTGTTTTCCCTCTCTTTGGTTTTACAAGGTTTGAATTTGAGGTCAAATTCATTTCAAGATGGAGAGAATGATACAAGCATAAAGAGCACAAGGATTATAAGGTCTTATCAAAGTTTCACTCTTCGAATTGTCAAAGGTTCAAGCCTCGGATTTGTAAGTTCTTGAAGACCTTTTGAAACCATTACAAAGCCTTGTTCAAGTTGAATATTGGAGAAAGAGTCCTTACACTCCAAGGTCACCTATACTTGGGATCATTAAGGGCAATATTGTCTTTTGATGGCTCTCTTTATACTCCAAAGGAGCACCCTTCATTAAGGGTATTTTATTCTTTGTTTGTAATAAGTATAAATAGACCATTTAGCTTCTATTTTCATTAGACTTTTGATGAATTGATTGAGTATTACTCAAATTGTATTTTCTTTCCTTAGTGTAGGGTTTGGAAAAGCCATCTTAGTGTAGGTCTTGGAAAAGACATCTAAACTAGGGATTAATACATTTGATGGATTTCACTTGTGTTGATCAATTGACAAGAAAGGTGTGATTGAGGAGTGTGAATTCCTTTGGTCCACCTAAGAGTATAGTGTTATCTCTCATTGGTGTTGTGTGTCTTGATGTTTGATACATACCTTTGTGCTATTCATTGGTGTGAGTGTATGTCTCACTACGATTCTTTACATTTTATACACTTTTACCTTTTTTTTTGTGTTGAATACGTGTCTTTTACATCTTCTTTTTTTCTTGTAGTTTCTGATTTTTAGGTTCTTAAGCTTAATTTCATTTTTTAGTAGTTTATTTTTTTATCAATAATATAAATCTTGTAAGTTAAAAACATAAACATAAGCACTTCTTGATAAATTTAAGCTTTAAATCTCATGATAATCATATGCTTCAAGAATATATAAACT
>NW_025892846.1:0-14558 GCF_002878395.1 Capsicum annuum
ATCCAAACCCAAGAAACTCCTGATATCTGATGGAGAGACATGTCTGGGCTAGTTTTTTACCATTTTGGTCTTTTGAGGATCAACCCTAATGCCATCACCGTAAACGATATGACCAAGGAATGCTACTGACCTTAGCCAAAATTAGCACTTACTGAATTTGGCGAACAACTGATGATCTATGAGATTCTGAAGCACGATTCTGAGATGGTCTGCATGATCATGCTCACTGCGGGAATAGACCAGAATATCATCTATAAAGACTATGAGGAACATATCCAAGTACTTCTTAAACTCTCAGTTTTGATTTCATACATACACGAATATTGGATTTCAATTCAATTTAAATCATGAACATTCATACATGCACAAATCTTGGATTTGGAAAAGAGATTCTTGAGCTTCATGTGTGAAAGGGACCCATGAATAAACATATGATAAACCTGGGTTGTGAGTTTCTTGAAGTCCTTGAACTTGGAGAACTCGGAATCTCTTTGTTTCTTGAAGAATGATTTGGATCTTGTCTTGGGAATTATCTTTGAGAGAAAACCCTTATTTGATGTCGTAGATGGATAATGAACTTATGAGCCTTGATCTGATATAATTAGAGGTTAAAATAGGTGGAAAAAGACCCTAACACCATTTTAAAAATGAATTTAAAATAACCAAATAAACTATGTGACGATCCATCGGTCCTAACTGTCGTACCTGGGCAGAATAGGGGTTCACTATCTCTATTGTGACGGCTTAGGCGATAGTCCATCGCTAGCTCAACAGTTCATCAGCTTGAGTTGTCACCCTTAGGCATAAGGTGGTCTCACTACCTCCGCTGCGATAGTTTGGGCGATGATCCGTCGCTAGCTCGACGGTCTGTCAGCCCTCATCGTCTCACCCTGATAGTTTTGACTGCTTTATGTAAAATGGCCATAACTTTCTATCTCGATACCAAATTTGTATGAAACTGGTATCGTTGGAAAGATAATTCAATTTTTCACATGAAAAAATGTAAAAATCTTAAAAATTCCATATATATAAAGTGTATTTATCTTTCAAACTAAGTTTCTAACATTCTTAGGTAGAAGTACGGCGTATTACAACTAGTAAGTAAGCCAAACCATAGCTCGAAAGAACAAGTAATGGGATAGGTTGTGAAAGGTACAATAAATATCAAAATTAAGCATACGAATATATTGCAATTGATAAAATATAAGTACAATAGCATAAACATAGATAAGCGAGAAAAAATTATAAAAGAATATCCCACGATCTAGTAAGGTCAGTACAAGAGCCACTAATCAAAAGAATAAGAGTACTAATAGTGTCAATATATAGGTAGTCTTGAATGTAAAAACTGTCCAAAATAGTGGAAGGAGAGAGAAATCAACTCCAACTTTGAAAGCTCACCCTATTTTCGAACTTTGAGTATTCTCGGGATAAAACGTCAATAGCAACAGCTAGAACTCAAATTTGCATCAAAAAAATCAAATAGGCAAAATTATAATATGTGTACCCAAATAATGGGTAGTCACTAGGTATCATCGTTCAACTAAGCTAAATCATAATAAAAAGCTTAATAAGATGTGAGAATTTAAACTAATGTCAAAAATAAAAGGGCAAATCTAAAATAATGCTCCGGCTGATAGATAATAATTAACAAGGTGGATAATATCAAATGAGTAAAACTGACTACTACCTAATTGGGACCCTAAAAGTCCAAAAGACACAACCAAGAGAAAATAACTCAACCGATCTCCCATAAGCCCGATCGATGCAATCAAGAGAGAAGCACCAACTGTAATAATTATAAAGTCACAAACCACTAACACCATATCTGTGATTAGTTTGGCACTGTGAACACTGGATTCGAATCAGATCCTTAATATAATAAGTGAACCATAAATGCCAGACTCAAATTATTCTTTAGTGTCCCATGTGCCAGACTCAAACAGAAAATTTAGTATCATAAATTAATAATAACTATCAGACTCAAATAAAAAATTTAATATCATAAATCAATAATAATTATTGGACTAAAATAGGTCTGTCAAGTAAATAAAGGTTACCATGTCTAGTCAAGAATTGAAAAGAAGTCTAAATCATCCTAGGGTCCAAGATTATATATAAAATGGCAAAAGAAATCCTCCTAGATTTAGAAGGAGCTAATTAAGATATTTGGCCTAAAATAGGGCCGGGAGGGTCTGTACGAAGTCCGAAAGTCTACCCTAGGGCAATCAAACTAGACTAAGATTTGAAAACCCCACTAAAATATGTCAATTAAGTCCAAACAAGTCCTAATGCAACAATTTAACGTAAGAGAAGGATAAATGGGTCAATTCTACCTAAAACAGTTCCCTAACAAGATAAATATTCTAACTTTTCTTGAAATATGCAACCAAGCCATAAATTTTCACTAAAATACATCATAATACCATACTAATTTCATAATTAAACTCAATCTATAAGGAAATTAAGTAAGCCTACCCTCCTAGACTTCTACAAATGCCTAAAAAGTCCACTAAATTGGAGATTTCTCCTTTCGAGAAGCACAAATCAGGCTATCAAATAATGATATGAACATTAGTACAAGAATATGATAGACATAATGCATATAAATGCTTTGGGTCCAAAATTGAGCTCAAATTATATGTGAGGCCGACTTGCAGAATCACAACTTTGAAATTGTCAAGACGTCCCTCTGGTCTCAAAGATCAGTTAAGCTAAAAAATGGATGAAATTCGAGAATAATTACTCTCTCAAATCAGCCCGCAAAGTATTAGGAATTTAGAGATTAAAGAAGAGAATTAAATAAATTTATGCTAATTCTTGGTGAGAAAACATCCCCACAAACCTCGAAGACTCACGTATTGATTTGCTCACTCTCTTAGATTTATAGGGTATTCAATGGAACTTTGGACTTGTAAAATGGAAGAAATGTCAAGTTTAAGGCAATAAATACTGCTAGGCATCCCTTCATAATGATCGTGGTGACTCTGATGCGAACGCCGAACTCAACCCAATTTGCTCGTCACAAATGCGGAGACCAGCTCACGATCGCGATATCCAATGGACTTGGACTTCATAAATGTGTCCTGGTCATCGCGCTATATATTTTAATTAGCCTTTGCAAAGAAATTGAAGGACCTCAAAAACACAAAGGCTATTTTTGGCCTGCACCAACCATATTAGCTAAGTGCTAAAACTTTGATCACTCCCTCGAGATTCGTTCAAAATTTAGTGAATGCAAAAAGCTATGCTAGCCTATCAAATTTTACATTTTTGCTGCAGAAGCCTTAACAATTTTCATTCGAGGTTATTTCGATGTAATATGGGTCCCACACCCAAATAACTATTTTAACTAAAATCCAATCGATAGCCCAAAATAAGTTTGAAAGCCTCAAAACTCGAATCAAAGGTCCCCCTAGCCTAAAATTAACAACTCAAATATAACGAAATAGTCAAAATTAGCATACAAGGTTGTTAATCTAAATTTTAAGCATGATACCCAATTCTCAATAGAGAAACTTTAAAATAGAGAATTGTCTCTAAATTCAAATAAATTGATCGGTAACTGAACTGCCAGATCGAACAAGTCATAAATGACTTGGGGTAGCTATGGGAAAGCTCAAATTAGAAAAATAGTGTTGACTTGTGGAAAATAACCTAAAGGGTCATTATATTATCCACTACTTAAAGAACTTTCATTGGCAAAAGTAAAGGATTAAGCTGTTGTTGAAGTATTAAATGGGTAGGAAAATTGGGCCCACATATCACTCTCGATCTCACAAGTTGCCTCCTTATCTAGGCGGTGTCTCCATTGACGTATAACTACTAGAATCTCTCTATAGCAGAACCAAATGACATTTTTTGCCAATATGAGAATTGTCTCCTCCACGAAGGTCCGCTTCTCATCCTACTAAAATAAGTTCCATCAAAGAACGTAAAACTCATCTAGAATGCCGCAACATAGAGACATGGAAAACTAGGTGAACAATTGCAAAGTCTGGGGGCAAGGCCAAGTCAAAAGCTACCTCTTTAACTGTCCAAAGTATTTCAAATGGCCCACTATACCTGGGGCAGAGCTTTCCCCTTCTCCCGAGCCTCATCACACTCTTCCTAGGTGATACTCAAAGGAAAACTCAATCATCAACTCCAAACCTCAAGGCACAAAGCATATGATTAGCATAACTTTTTTGCCTACTCTAAGCTCTTCTCAACCTATCCTAAATCATCTGGAACCCATCCAACAACTCGCGAAGTATGTTTATATTGCGAGGCCTAGCCTTAAAGGTCTCAAATCAATCTATTTGAAATAAAAAATACCTACCATATAGTGCCTCAAATGGTTGATATTATTATAGGAAAACTCTACTAAGGCCAAGTACTACTTCCACTAACCCCCAAAGTCCATAACACATGCGTGGATCATATCCTTACAAACATGAATTGTATGCTCTTACTGTCTATCAATTTTAGGGGGAAAAGCAATGATGAGGTCAGCCTGAGTAACTAACTCCTCCTAAAAAGTACTCCAGAAGCTAAAAGTGAATACTGAGCCTCGATCTTAAATAGTAGATATGGGTACTCCCTGTAGATGAACTATCTCATAAACATAGATACGAGCGAATCTCTCTAATCTAAAAGACATTTGAATAGAGATAAAATGAGTTGATTTGGTCAATCAATCTACAATGACTCAAATGCCATCAAAATCACAAAAGGGCAAGGTAACCCACTAACAAAGTTCATTGTGATACGATCCTACTTCCACTCAAGAATAAGTAACCTCTGAATCAGGCCACCTAGTCTCTAATGCTAAACTTTACCTACTGGCACCATTGGCAACAGGCTATAAAGTTTGTTGCGTCTCTCTTCATGACACTCCAACCAGTAATGCTGCCTCAAATTTATTTACATCTTTGTTGTACCGGGGTGAATATAACATATAAAGATATGAGCATCCCATTATATCAACTAAATCAAGTCTCCAACCATTGAAACACAAGTAAGGCCATCATATCTCAATATTCCCTATAAATCCAAGGTAGCCCTCCAGGACTTACCCCTCAGAACTAGATCATGAAGGCCACAAAGTATACTACCCTCATACTAGCAACTCTAAATCTGCTCAAATAAGGTGGACCTAGTCTCAACACTAGCAAGGATCCTCTTTGAGTTTGAAATATCAAGTTGGACTATCAACTTGGCTAAGGACTAGATGTCTTAAGCCAATAGTTTCTTTGAAACTGAAATATAAGCTAGGCTAAGGCATCTGCTACTATATTCTCTTTGTTCAAATAATATAGAATAGAGATATCATAGTCCTTCAGCAACTCAATCTATTTGTACTATATTAAATTAAGATCTTGGTGAGTTGTGATGAATTGAAGACTAAGATGGTCAAAATAGATCTCACAATGAACACCATTCAAGTAGTGTCTCTAACTATTAAGTGTAAATACCACTGTCGCCAATTCTAAATCATAAGTAGAATAGTTGTGCTCATGAAGCTTTAGTTGCCTTAATGCATAAGAAATTACTTGACCCTATTGGATTAAATCACAACCCAAGCAAATACCAAAAGCATCACAATACAGGGTAAATTCCCATCCCTTACATGAAGAGTAAAAATAATAGCTTAAGTGTGCAACCTTTGAGCTACAGAAATCTTAACTCATATCCTTGAACCGCTAAAAAGGAACCACCATTCTAGTCAACTTAGTCATCGGCATTGAAATAGTAGCAAAACCTTCAATAGATTACCTATAGTATGTTACCAAAATAATAAAGCTATGAACCTCAGGCAGAGATATAAGTCTAGTCCAATCACGAAAAAGAACAATCTTTGCTGGGTCTGCCATAATCCCACCCTTAGACACCATATATCCTAGGAATGTAACAAACTTGAGAAAAAACTCAGACTTTGAGAATTTGGCATAAAGCGTATGATCTCTCAAAGTCTGGAGAACAATCCTCAAATGCTGTTTATTGTCCTCCCTACTCCATACATAAAAAAAGATATTGTCAATGAAAATGATCAAGAAAGTTTCCAAATAGGACCTGAACACGTGGTTCATCAAATCCATGAATGCAGCTAAGGTATTGGTCAACCCAAAAGATATCACTAGCAATTTGTAATGACCATAACAAGTCTTAAAGGTTTTCTTAGGGATGTCCTCTACTAAAATCCTCAAATAATGGTAATTAGATCTCAAATCAATCTTATAAAACACTATTGCTCCCTAAAGCTGGTAAAATAAATCATTAATGCAAGGTGTGGTAGTTATACTTCACTATTATATTATTAAGTTGTCTGTAGTCAATAACCATTCACATAGAACTATCATTATTTTTCACGAACAAGACAGGAGCACCCAAGCTGATATACTCAGCCTAATAAACCCCATCTAAAAGATCCTAAAGCTGATAATTCAGACTCTTAAACTCGACAGGAGATATACGATAAAGTGACAGAGAAATAAGTTGGGTGCCTGACTAAAGATCAATAACAAACTCAATATCATGCTCAGAAGAAATTCTAGTTAGATCAATAGGAAGATCATTGAGAAAATCATGGACTATAGGAACAAATTCAAGCAAAGGACTCTGTGCTAACATCACAATTATACAAAATATAACACTCACAACCCCTTAATACTATTCTCCTATCCCAAATATAAGAAATAATCCTTATTGATATGGGACTAATAGAATTCTAACGCATAACCAGAGGTATACCAAGCAGGGCTAATGTGATAGTATTAGCAAAACAATCAAAGATCATGTGATAAGGGGATAACTAGTCTATGTCCAAAATTATATCAAAGTCCACCATATATAGCACAATAAAATTAGCTCTAGTATCAAACTCTTGAACTGTCTATAAACTCGATCCACTACTAAAGAATCACCAACACGAGTAGATACATGTAATGGAACAGTTAAAGAATCCCAAGACAACTCTAATTATGGTGCATAATAAGAAAAAATATATGAATAAATGGATCTTGGATGAAATAAAGCAATAGTTTACTGACAACAAACTAAAATTATACTTGCAATAACAAAATTAGAAGACTCTGGCTCAATCCTACCAATTATAACATACTAATGACCACTCCCCCCACCTAGCTGGAAACATGACCGATAAACTATCCTACCTGTCTAACGACCGTCTCGAGAACTTTAGGGACCATCCTTGTGACATAACATACCGCCTCTAGTGGGCAACACTCCCCTACTCAGCCAAATGCTTTATATTGTAGGCATAACTAGCCTATGTTGGGGATGGTCTTCAGAATAATAGTTGATGGCACCAAAATCATAGCATGCCTCAGGTTTTGTACTGTAACACCCTAATTTTCTAAACTAAAATGCTACATGATGCTTATGACCCTGAAGGACGATAAGCTAACCCATGACTGATATCTGTACCTATAGACTACATAATATATATGTAAAATATAGAAAACATGAACAAAGGCCATAAGGTTCAACTAAATAAAATATCTGACAAATCATAACATCCATATGGGGTAACAAATACCCAAAACAACTGAGTCTGAAACAAATCTGAATTAAATCTGAAAGCCCCTAAATACTGTCTGAGTAGGGAGTTAAAGGAACATATCTCCAACTAACTCCATAAACTGAAAGATAACCGAAGGAAATAAATGAAGTCAAATCATATCGTCCTCGAATAAAGAGAACTCACTACAACTCTGTGTACTGAAATGCGACTACTACTGTTGATCTGGAACTCGTGGCTCTGAACCTATGGTGTAACATAAAAGAAAGCAACATAGCATAAATGCGTCAGTACAACTGAAAGTACTGAGTATACGAGTGAGGTAGGGTATATGCAAAAGGGCTTACATGCATGAGCAGTGCTGACTGAATGACTAATATGAATGTGAGAGTGCAAACATGCATACATAGTAACTGAGATCATGAATACGTGATATCTAGATTTGTACTCTAATACATGGTTTATTGATATCTAACATGACTAATACTGGGATTTCTGATAACATCGATGACTATGTCTGATATTCTTAAATTTGATGGAACTACCTGAGTTCCATACTGTAATTGAATTGACTATATCTGAAAGTCCTGGTATACTAAAATCTGAAGAACTATCTGAGTTCTTTTACTGAGATTGAGATTCAAACTGTGGGATGTAGTTGTTTAAATGACATACCCCAAATGCGCTATAATAGCTGAGTTGGTGTCCAATTTATGCCTTGATTAGAAGGGTGTCAATATTGCGCAACTGGTAAGGACAGGTGTGAGTGATCCTTATCTGGCAGGTTACTTTAATGAGAATGGTGAGACCTAGTCTGATAGGTCAATTCACCTCATCAACTCTAATCGGACAGGTTAAGATGTCTCAACTTACGCTGGCTACATAGTTTTGGAACACAAGGATGGCTTTTAAGAATTACACCCTTATCTGGTAGGTGAGTTCCCATCTTTGGGTTCACTAGGTGGTATCTTCTACTCCCATTTGAAGATATTGAACACAATTAACTGACTGTACATGGACTGGGAAACTGACTTCTATCGACTGACGGAATAGTACTATTATTTTTGAATTAACTGAGATCATGAGATTTCTGAGATTTCTTGAGTCACATAATTATCTGAGTTCTATAGATCATGGCTTTACTGAGCGTATCGTGGTAACATGACATGGCTCTAGGCATACAAATATATTTTTTAGGTATAACTACCCCCAGGACTCGATGGAAGAAAACTGACACACATGGCTGACTTGATAATAAGAATAGATTCCACAATTCACAATATCATAAGTAGGGATTTCATACTACACTTGGTTATCAACATCTTATACATGGAAGGGGATGCGCACAATATGTATATACTTGAGTTGCTTCAATATCATGCTCATTCCATATCACAACAATAACACACAAAAATAACGTGGAGTTCATGTGGAGTCATAAACAATAGAACATGGGCCTATCATTTTAGCACTATTAAGTCATAAAAACATGGATTCTATCATTCTTGACATTTTATCAAACACCTTACATGCACAACTTTTGGCATAGGTGTACTTATCAATTTTACAATCTTAATCTATCCAAAATTCATGGGTTTCAGCTAACCTAATCACATGCTTCATGAAAAACACATCAAGATACAACCTTGAATCCAAACAACAATAATCAACATGAATATAGTCATAACACAATAAGAAAATCACAATTTATAATTTAAAACATGATTCTTAAGCTCCATGGATGAAAGGGATCCATGGCTGAACACTACGCATACCATAGTGATTGAATCTTGAAAGAGATATAATGTTTCTGAAGGTTCTTGTAGAAATCCGTAGGATTGCTCTTGATTTTTCTTGACTAGGGTTTAACCCCTTTGGGAGAGAATGTTCTTGTTCTTGAGGAGATGATCTTGAGAGAAAACCCTAATCTTGTAGTTGAGAGTGTATAAGAGAGCTTTTTAAGATGTTTAACTAAAGAGAAAGTAAGATAATACACTCCTTGAGAGTTATAAGTCATGGGAAGTGAAGGAAAATACCAAAATACCCTTGAAAAAAAGTCCCTCAATTGCTGGAAAAAAATCACTGACGACATTCGTGACAAGTCGTCAAGCTAGTGATAAGTCGTCACGAAATATTGTCACAAAAGGGTGAAATCTTGATTTTCTGGTTAAGGTTGATGACATTGGTGATAGGCCATCACAGGCATGACGACTTAGCACAAAATGTCATCACGGGGGGTGGAAATCTGCCTAGGGCTGAAGACATTGGTGATAAGTTGCCACGCTTGTGACAGCTTATCACGAATGTCGTCACTCAGTTTCCCAGCCTGACATGCTGGAGTAAAATGGGCATAACTCCTTGCTCCGATATTGGATTTAGGCGAAATTGGTATCATTGGAAAGATAATTAAATTATATATCTTTTGGTGGGTCATGATCTCAGAAATTCAAAGAATAACAAGAGATATGCTCGTTTGAAGTTGACTATACCAATATCCTTCTTAAGAATTCAATCGGTAAAGAAATGTTTTGATTCGTCTATTAGCTAGGACACTTTTGAGTCCCTAATATGCATCAAACTTGATCATAGCACTACCAAAGCACAAAAATTTAATACTCATGAGTTCGAAGCATGATCCTAAAAATGTCTGAACTTTTAGGGTATTATATGTACTGTATCCAGAAGATCTAACTGACCAGGAATAGCCATCTCAACGAGAGGAATAACCATCTCAACTAGAAAACCAAGAACGTGTGCCTCTCAAAGACTGCCTACTACTCGGCCTACTATAATTACTATAATGGGACTAACCTTTATCTGTAATCTGAAGTGCAATAAGAACAAGCCTACTAGGCTAAAGCTAATGCTGATAAGATGGACGTAAAGGGTACTTACTTTGAGAACCTTTGCCTCTGAACTATGAGCCTTTTTGTCTCCCACTGATACTACACTGGTGATATGGCTTCTTGCAGCTGCTCCCTTGGGCCTTATGATTCATCTTCTTCATAGTTTGGACATAATAAAAAACCTCTATGAAAAATGTGTCGATTGTAACCAAACTCTTATTATCCATACAAAGAGAAAGTCCCAACCCTATAACAACTTATCAAACCCACTCATACCGATTAATTAGATAGAAGTATCATATCTAGCCAACTTATAGAAGTGTGCCTTATAACTTTAAAACGATTGTAAAACCCTGCTCCAATCTTGAGAACTGATCTCTCACACTCTTTCAAAGGCTATAAGGCATATGCTTCTCAAAGAAAACATGAAAGAATTGAGTCCATGTCAAAAAAGAGATCCAACTGACTTGGAATCAAGGTAACCTCTCAACCAATGTCTAGGTTCCAAGTCCAACTAAAAGGTAGTTTAGTCAACACCGCAAGTGTTAATTATCCCAAAATTATGAAGCCTATCCTTCACAAACAATCAAGAAGTCAAATTCATCTTCACTCAGAGCTCTTACAAATCTAAGTGGAGTCAATCTTAAAAATCTGTCCAACATTTTCTGCTCCTTAACAAATATTGCTAGCTAGGCAGCTACCAGCCAGGCGACTACTAATGCTGGAGGGACCTCAACTCTGGGAGTTACAGATATAAGTTGTGCCTCTATATATGTACCATTCTAATCTATAGACTGCACATCATCTGATGGTGTACAACTAACCATTCTTAATAAATAAACCAAGATATCTCTAAGCAGTAAAGAAGAAATAATCCCTGGTTGAGCTTGGGATGCCCCCCGTCCCACCATTGTCTGGGGTGGAAAAATCTATAGCTCAGGAGCATTAGAAAGATTTGGGTGAAAGCTCTCTATCCTAACCTCTAGCTGGGGCCGCAACTCTTGCTTGACCTCGGCTTTTGGGTCGGCTATGATCTCTAACACGAGCCTTAGTCATGGATTTAAGGTCCTCATCTCCCATCATCATATCACGCGTTATGACTATTTATGAACAAGTGAAATGATAAAAATTTTAGTAACCAACACAGACTTAATGCAAAAAATGAATGAAGAAAGTCAAGTTCTACAAAGAATGCCATATGCCTCCTAAAGATAAGAAATGGATGTCATTGTTCTGATCCATGAGACCCTACCTGACACTTGCTCTTGTACCAACAATACAGTGAAACTAGGTTCTGACACCAATATGTCTTGACCAACTTTGATGAGTCATGACGACACCTACTTTGACCTACCAGTAGGTAAGCCAAACCATAGCCTAAAATAGTAAGTAATAGGCTAGTTGGTAAAAGGTATAATTAATAACAAAATTAAGTATACAACTAGATTATAGGTGATAAAATATAAGTCATATAGCATACATATAGATAAGAGAGAGAAAATTAAAAAAATGTATCCCTTGACCTTGTAAGGTCAGTACAAGATCAAATAATCAAAAGAAAAGATTACTAATAGTACCAATATATGGACAGACTCACATATAAAGACTGTACAAAATAGCAGAAGGATAGAAAATTAGCTCTATCTTTGTAAGCTCACCCTATCTCCAAACTATAAGTATACACTGGATAGAACATTAGTAGCGACAACTAGTACTTGGATCTATATAAAAAAGATGCAGAAGTGTAGTATGAGTACCAAAGTAATGGGTACTCAGTAGGCATCATCAACCAACTGAGCTAAACCATAATAAGATGCGAGAATGTAAACTAAAGAAAGTAATAAAAGGGCAAACTTGAAATAATGCTACGACTGAAAGATAATAATTAAAAAGGTAGATAATATAAAATAGAATACTACTAAAAACAACCTAACTAGGCCTTTATAAGTCCAAAAGGCACAAGTAAGAGGAAATAACCCAACCGATCCCCCATAAGCCTAATGGATGAAATCAAGAGAGAAGCAGCAACAATAATAATCATTAAGTCACAGACCACCGACAGTATATCTGTTATTCCTTTAATACCATAAACACCGGACTCAAATTAGATCCTTCATATAATAAGTGAACCATAAATACTAGACTAAAACCAGTCTTTAGTATTATGTGTACTAGATTCAAACCAGGAATTTAGTATCATAAATAAATAGCAACTGCCGAACTTGAATCAGTCTTTAAAGTAAATATATGTTACCAAGACTATTTAAGAATATAAAAGACATTTAAATCATCCTAGGGTCCATGAATATATATATAAAATAACAAAAGAACCCTCTAAGATTTACAAGGAGCTAATTAGGATATTTGGCCTAAAAGAGGGCCGGTATGTCCGTACTAACTCCAAAAGTCCACACTAAGGCAATATCTACCCAAACTAGACTAAGGTTTCAAAATCCTGCTACAATGTGTCAATTAATTTTAAACAAGTCCTAATGCAACATTTTAATGCAAGGGAAGGAGAAATGGGTCAATTCTACCTAAAATGACTCTCTAACAGGCTAAACATTTTAAATTTTCTCTAAACATGCAACCAAGCTATAATTTACAACCTAAATCTAGAATAATACCATACTAATATTATAATAAAACTCAATCTATGAGAAAAGTAATACTGCCCTGCCTGAATGCCTATGAATACCTGAGAAAGTCTATTAAATTTGAGATTTTTCCTTGTGAGAATCACGATGTTCGGCTACCAAAATAATGATATGAACATTAATATAAGAATAATGATGACTATAATGAATATAAAAGCTTCGAGTCCAAAATCTTGATAAAATTGTGTGTGAGGACTACTTGTGGAGTCATATCTTTGAACTTGCAAAACATCACCCTAGGCTCAAGGATTATTTACCCTAAAAATGGGTGAAATTCGAGCATAATTACTCCCTTACATTAGCCTACAAAGTTTTAGGAACTTCGAGATTAAATTAGTGAATTAAATAAGAAATTAAAGTAAACTTATGTAATCCTTGATGAGAAAACGTCCCCACAAACTGTCTAACTCACCTCGAACACCAATGCATCGATCCTTTTACTCTATTAGCTCTCTAGGGTATTTATTAGAACTTGTAAAATTAAAGAAATATTAGGGCCTCTACCCAACTTGCCCTTTGTGAATGAGGATAAATTAATTGTGGGTACCTTCATTATGATCACGGGGACCCTGTCGCTAACTGGGACTCTACTCAACTTGCCCTTTGCAAATGCGGAGTTCGGCCCAGGATCATGATAGACAATAAACTTGGCCTTCTCAAATATGGCTAAGTCATCACAATCGAACTATCCATTTGACTTGTCCCTCATGAACGCGGCCAAGACCCTCGCAAATGTTAAGAACATTTTTGGCATACACCAACTGAAGCTTGAACTATCTATTTTGGCTAAGAGCTAAAACTTCAATCATACCCTCGAGATTGATTGAGAATCTTGTAAATGTAAAAGAACTATGATACCCTAAAAATTTGACATCCAAACTCAATAATGCCATCAAAATTTCCTTCCAGGTCATTTTGTTGAAATATGGGTCCCATAGCTAATTAGCTATTTTAACCAAATTCCACCCAACTACCCGAAATGATTTTGGAAACCTGAGGACCTGACCAATGGTCCCCTTAGCAAAAAATCGACATTCCCAATCTAATCGAATTGTCAAAATTAGAATATGAGGCCGTTAACTTACAGTTTAAACCTGATAGCCAATTCTCAATAGAAAAAACTTCAAACCAGGGAATTGGCGCTAAAAATCAAATAAACAGCACAATAACCAAACTATTAGATTTAGCAAGTCATAAATGACTTAGTGTAGCTATGGTAAAGATCTAAATGTCATAATAGTTTAGAATTATAAAATGATCTAAAGGATCATTACAAACTCTCATGTTGATCTTTCAATTTTAGTTTTTTTTACTATCTTACCCCTACTCATAGATATATTATGATATTTGTGTCCTATGAGTGTGGGTGACCATTTTTAAGGTTATTAGTTGAATATTCTTTGAGTTTCTAATTTTGAAGGTATAGAAGTTGGCATGGTTGATGTCACGACCTAAAAAATAAGCACGTGATGACACCTTTACACCCTTCAGTACAGGCAATCCTGTCCCAACCCAAAAATACAATTTCAAAAT
>NW_025892847.1:0-2786 GCF_002878395.1 Capsicum annuum
AAGATACCATTTGTTGGAAGTAACTCATGCGTGTGATTATCATTTGAGTTGGACGAATTTTTGAAAAGTGAAGATAAATAAATTTCATTGATATACAATATCTAAAAGCTTAACGGAGGTTTGCAAATGGCCATACATAAAGCTTAATAAGGTTGTGTTCACCAACGCGCGAAGCGCGGATAATTTATCTAGTGAAAAATATAATTCATAGATCAATTTAATGAGTACAATCTTTTCAATAAATAAATAAATAAATGGAAGATAGAGGGCCACATATGTGGAAATGAATGCAAGGTCAAAGATCCACGTGTGATGGCATTTATGATAAATTTCTTGTATGGCATTGTTTGTAATTTTTAAACAGAAAGGAATGGACTTTTTATTAAAACTTTTGATGAGGTTAAAAAATTAAAGCACAAAATATTATCAAAATTGAGCTTATATTTTCTTTTAAATACCTTAATACCCTCAAGTTGGAATTTAATGCCAAAAAACTGCATGTTGAAAGTGTCATTAAAAAAGGCTTAAGTCATCGATAGTTCCTTAACCCTGTTTCAAAATTTCACTTGAACCCTTCAACTTACCATTGTATCTATTGAACGCTTTAACCATTCAAAAGTCATTCCTATTAGACACAAAATACTGACATGGGAAAAAAAGTGCGTCACACGAACTCAAGGCGCGTGAACCAAATTTGAAAAGTAATTTTTTTTCAACTTTTACATTTAATATAATTTTTTTAAAAATGATTAGTTTTTAAAAAAAAGTAAGAATGACACTTCACCAGTTCAACCCCATTTATTCGTCTTCTTCTCTCCATTTATTCATCTTCTTTGCCTCCATCTTTTGATTCTCAAAGCCACTTCAATTTCTTATTCTTTGCTATTTTATTTTGTTTTGATTTTAATAAATGAATAATACTTTTGAATTAACTAACTGAATCTGTAAAAAATGAAGAAAAAAATTCCCGACATTCAATGGCTAAATCATAAGTTGCTCCTATTTTCAATATTCTCCTCCATTCTTTCTTCATATTATCATTCAGTCTTCATCAAATATCGTTGCTGTAGTTATTTTCACTGAAAAATTCAAAAAACAAAAAAAATGAGTTAAAAAGGTTTTTTCGACAAAACTTTATTTTTTCCGACAAACTTAATATGAATTTGAAATTACTTTAAAATTATTAAAAAATTCAAATTCTAAAGAAATCATAATACAAAAAAAAGAAGAAATAATAATAATAAATATAAATTGATGTGTGAGAAAGAAAATGTAATTTGAATGTACCAAAAAAAAGAATCAGAGCGTCTAGTATCAGTCAGAAATAAAGAAAATTGGACCACTAGATATGCTATCATGGGTATCATCAAATGCAGCCAAAGCTCTATCTAAATTAAATACAATGTCACATGTGATGGATTTGTCTCTCCCTTCCAAATGCACACAATGCATTGCAGTATTGGCCACCAATTTCATTGCTTCTACTTCTTTATTTGTAGAAAGAAAGTGAACAATGGTTTATCATTGTTGTCTCTCTACATATTTTTTCCTTTCTAAAATAAAATATAAAAAAAAATAAAAGATTATATCTAATATTAATTTAAAAAATATTAAATTTTAAGATTAGGAGAAAAGAATAATAAAGGCCAAAAAAATGCTAAAGAAGAAAGTGAGGAAGAAGATGAAAGGAGGAGGAGGAGGGGTAGGCTGAGTGACTGCTTTTTGTGTTTTTATTTTTAAAAAAATTTATAATTATCTTTTAATAATTATTTGAGCCCTTAATGACACATATCATATTTTAATTAATTATTTTTGTCATGTACTGCATATGTTTTATAATTTTTATTAAATATTTAAAAGTATTTGATAACAATAATTTTTTATATAATATAAATGTTCAATAGGTACTAATTACCTATTTTAATTAAAATGTGAGTGTAGTTTCAAAACAAATTTTAAGTTTATACTCAAAACAAGTTGATCTACTCAACCCTCGGTAAAAAGAGTGAGGTGAGCCGATGCGACGCATAGCTAATGGTAAAAGCTGCTGAAATACTAAACTGTGCCTAACAAGATATGGCTCTCTTTGCTTCTTGTTTGTTCACTCCGTTAAAGTCAAACTCAGATCCAAGTCTTTTCTATTCTCTCTTCTGCAGTAAGAAAGGGGTTAATTTGGGATTCCAGAAGCTTAAAACCAGAAGATTACACCGGAGCACGAGGATTAAAGTTGTAGATTTTACAATGTATTCAGAAAATCTGTTCATAGGAGATTTAGTCGCCTCTGGATTGTCCGGTGGTATTGCCCTTTCTATGCTTCGATTGTGGGAAGAAACAGCCAAAAGAGGTTTCTTCGATCAGGTGGGTTCTTTGCTTTCTTGGTAAACCTTTTAATGCTTGCTTTTTTCTTTTTTATCTTTCTTTACTTTTAATGTAAGGATTATTCTCGTATGAAGTGAACTGAATTCTGTTTCTCTCTAAAAAACCTTAAAGTTCGAAGACGAGAGCAATCTTTACTGTTTAGCTGTAAATTTAGTCATCGCACCATGGCATGCCAATTCAACTTGTTTTCTCTATCGGAATAAAATGCAAAGCTCTAGGATATATATATATATATATATATATATATATATATTAATCTGATCGCTTATGGTTGAATTCTTCAATTTCAAAACTGCAACTTACACGGATATCATTTAAACAACATAAAACCAACGAAGGCAGCTTATTTTCTTTGATTTCTTGTTCACATGTTAGCCACAGTTCTTTACGCATTATTTCATTTCATG
>NW_025892848.1:0-6589 GCF_002878395.1 Capsicum annuum
GGAGTGTTTCCAAGCCTCCACAATGACAAATCGCTCTTGGGTAGAGGTTCTCTCGGGCACCTCTGGAGCCTCTTCAAATGTGAATCTTTAAATACAAAGAGTTGTAAGGTAGAATAACATTTTATTCTGCCACCTTTTGAAGTCAATACACACGAATTTTATGGGTTTCTCCACTGGTGCCATTGCTAGCGGAGCATTCGTATGACTCGTTGTGGAAACATTAGTTGCTACCACAGTCGTTGTAGTATCATGCACTTGACTGTCAGTAGTTATTTTCCTGTCACAACAAGACAGTAACTTTAGCATATCAAAGTACTATTAATAAAGTTGCAGCAACTTTAAACACCCCTTGTTTCTTGTTTAACGAGGAAGTTTTTATGACTTCCAATCATCAATCAAGTGATCTTTAACTTGTGATGAAGATTTTATTTCTTCAAATCACTAGTTAAGTTCAAACGGAGTAGAAAGCTAAAAACTTTAATCTCCACAAACCAAGCAATACAGATTCCGAAAAAAAAATTTAGTGAAAAGAAAATTTCACCAAACAAGCAAAAAAATCTTTTTTTACAAAAAAATATTTCCCTAAGATTATTGTCTCCAGGTACACAAAAATCTGTATTTTGACAATACAACTTCAACACAAGTTCAAGAATAAATCAATAACACTTATGAATTTTCCAACACATTCAACACAAGATCAAAATGATCTTTCAAAGAAGTGTGTTTTCAAAATTTTAAAGAAAATTAGATGAAGAAGAAAAAGCTAAGTCCTCCAAATTCACGGAGTATTCTTAAGGAAATAATTACCCTCAAGTACCCGAGGTTGCAGAATTTTTCTCTCAGGATAAAATGACTTAACAATCCGACTGTAGTGGTACCTCAAACGATCGGATTCTCTTCGAACTTACTCAACAGTTAGATGATCACACGGAGTATTTTAGAAAACAAGAAATATTTTTGAAGTGTATAAAAATATATACTAAACCTGTGAAAAAATGCAGGTTTATATAGCTATTAAGTTGCCCCTTTCAAAAGGTGGAAATGGTTCACCAGAAAGGTGTATCTTTTTTGAACAATTATGTCTGTTCATTCAAAAAAGTGTGTCATTTTTTAAATAGCCACAACCATCCAAACAGTCATACCTTTTCCCAAAATAGTGAGTCTTTTACTCAAAGAGTTGTGTCCCTTCCAAACAAATTTTCATTTTCCATTCACACCTATTGAACCCAAGAGATTTTTCTACAGTACTTGCATGGAGAAAATTTTTATTTCTTCTTTAATCCATTGCTAGAATTGCCTGAATTTTTTCTACTAGAATTAGTAGAAGTTTCTGGGATTTTACCTTTCTTTTGCATCTGCATCTTCCCTTTGAACTTGACTTGAAGAACAGTTTTAGTAGCTTTTTCTAGCCTTAAGGATCTTCTTTGATCTTGAGCATGAAGAGAATGTACAAGTTCTGAAGGTGATATTTTTGTGAGATCCTTCGAATCTTTGAGTAAGGAGATCTTTGCTTCAAATCTTTTTGGCAAACTCACAAGAACCTTTTCGACGATTGTTGAATCTGTGAGTTCTTCTCCCATAAGTCTGATTTGGTTTACAACCTTCATCAACTTATTGGAGAATTCTTTAATAGTTTTTGAATCCTTCACTTTGAGAATTTCAAACTCTCTTCTCAGATTTATCACTTTTATTTGCCTGATCTTGTCACTTCCTTGAAATTCTTCTTTCAATTTGTCTCAAGCCTCTTTTCCAGTATCGCTAGCCATAACTCTTGCAAAAATTACTTTCGAATGAGCTGATAGTATGCAAGAGAGAGCTTTAAAGTTTTTTAAAACCTCTTCTTTGTGATTCTTAATTTGCGCCATAGTTGGATGATTTGGCAAAGGGTTTGCCTCTCCTCCAACCTCTACCACTTTCCACAGATCATATGCTCGCAAATAGATTCTTATCTTGACAGCTCAAACTGGATAATTCTCACCAAAAAAAATTAGGGGTGAAGGAATTGAGAAATTGTTGAAAGCCATAACAATATTGACTTTTACGCAGTTTTTTGGGGGGTTCTTATGTAACTCACAAGCCCATAGAATCAAATAGCTCTGATACAAATTGTTGGTTTTTAACTTTAAAATTAGGGAAATAACAAAGAAAGGGGTGGAGAAAAATACTGCAATTGTATTGTCAAAGGAAATTATTTTATTAATAACTCAAAACATATATTTATAGCTAAATTTCTACCTACACTTTAATTTAAATAAGAATAACTAATTGCTAATTCAAATAACAAAGGAATGACTAATTCCTAAGTCACATAGAACTCAAATAATTTAAAACTCCTAAAATTATATACTCTTGAGACATATCTTCAACACTCTACATCATACCCATCATGTTTCACCTTGAATTTTGTGCCACAAAGACATTTGATCAACACCCCACTTCTTGTCTTTCTATGACAACTTTAAACATCCTAGCGATTTCTTAGCTTTCTTGGTAACTGTTTTCTTTGATTTCTGAGTTTTTGTCCATTTCTTACCTTTTTTCGTCACTGATGGTGAGTCACCGGTGATGGCCATGGCCCTAGACCTTGAACTTCTTGATTTCTTGAATTTAACCCATTTATTGAAGGTGATGATGACCTTATTCTGCTTTTTGACTGTAACCCTCCTTTTCCTCGACCTCTTCGCTTTAGAGGTCCTGGACTTAACCCTCTTTTTGAGGTTCTTGACTTTCTTCAGGTTCTCTTTGTTCACCTCTTCAACTGCTTTCTCGAAGTGATAGGTATTCAATTTTAACTTTTTAAAGTTTTTAACTGGTGGAGAAATGCCAATCGATTTTTATCAGATAGTGATGGCATGAATTCTTTGAGTGCTGGCATAGCATCTTCAACTTCTTCAATAGATAATGTCAGTAACCCTACCACCGATGGAGTACCGAGAGTATCGGCCTCAACAGATAGTCAGGGCTTCAACAGATAATGTCAATTATGCTACTATCGGTGGAGTATCGAGAGTACCGGCCTCAACAAATAGTTGGGGTGACTCAAAGATAAAGTTAGTAAAGACTTCTTTGGGCCCCAAAATTTTGAGCCATCAAAATTTTTAATAGCAAACTCTATGAAATAATAATGAAGATTGTGAAATTTATTTTTAAAAAATATTTAAATAATAATAATAATAATAATAATAATAATAATAATAATAATAACAATAAAGAGAAAAAATTATTTTATTTTTACAAGAACTATTTTAAAACTTTAAACTAAATAAGTCAAATTTTATATTAGTAAATAAAATATTAACAACAACATCCAAGTTAGTGTATTGCAAACAAATGCCTAACATCTTATTCTCAAAGATTAATTCTTACTTTTATTAATAATTCTATTAATAAGTGTCTTTTAAAAATATTGTATGTATATTTATATCTGTAAGACCTCTTATTAAAATTTAATTTTAGAGCATTAATTTTAGAGTATATTTTTTGTATGTATATTTATATTTGTAAGACCTCTTATTAAAATTTGGTTTTAGACTATTTGGTTTTACACCATTTGGTTTTAGACCACTAATTTTATTGAGACCCCACACAGATACCGGTGATGGGAAGTAACCGTTGGAATAGAACGCCGAATGTCAGTAGTAGGAGTGTTACCGACGCTCGAACAATACCAAGTTCCAGTGGTGGGATGTAACCGGCGGTGGTGGAAGAGAACTGCCGTACTTAATAGAAAACATCGACGGTGGGAATGTAAGCGGGGTGAAAGTACCACCCTGTTCCTGCAGCAGTGGGATGAACCGCTGGGTGGAAGAGAACTGCCCTCCCCAACACATAATGTCGATGGTGGTAGTGTAACCGAGTGTAAAACAGTGGAGGAAGTACCAGCCTCAACAGATAGATCCCGCGGCAGTGGGATGTAGCCGCCGGTAGAAGAGAACCGTCGGCGGCACGGATACTGCGAGTGACAGGTACAAAAAGACGGTTTGTCTAAAACTATAAGATATATTTTTTTGTCAATTGAAAGGGAGAGATTGGTATTTATACGGAAGGAGTGTGTATTTATCATATTACTTTGTGATAAGTCTAGTTGATGTTATTATTTGGTGTTAATACTTATTGTTTGTTGTTCCTTTATCATTTTTTTTTAACATGTTTTTGTCTTGAGTGGAAATTTATCAAAAATAATTTTTCTATTCCATTTCTAAAATAGTGATATAAATCACGTAGAACCTCTGAGATAGTGATATAAATCGCATAGAACCTCTTCAGACATCATTTTATGCATATATATTGAGCATGTTATTATTGTTTAAATAATTCTTATAATTAACACAAACACGTTCATTAGAATTATTTGTGGATTCTCAAAAATAGAGTGTAAAAAGTTCAGATATTAACAAATATCTACCTGCAAATGCACCAACTGATTGGATATACATGGCCATCATACATTACTTATTCAATTTTTGTTAAGAATATCCTCGAGTCTTATATTTTTTTTTTACTAGTCAAGTGTATGTGTGTTGCACATATATATCACGTCAAATATTATTTATTGAAAATTAATCAAAAAGTAAATTGTGTAAAAATAATAAATTAAATATTGTGTTAGTACAAGTTACTCCTTCACTAAAAGAAAATTGTAAAACTGTCGAAAGAGAAATAAGGAGCGATATATATTCTAATTTTAAAAAAATAAATGCTACATTTTATATGAACAAAACTCAAACAATAATTTATGTATGTGATGAGAACTATGTCAATACAGTAAACATTTTAACCACGTCATGTGGTCATAAACTCTCTTACAAAATTAAACTTTAAAACAAAATAAATAAGTAAATAAAAAAATTTAAACACACATTTGGTGTTAAAAAATAAATCAAACTTAGAAACATTCAAGTCCTTCTCAAGAGTGAACACATTTTTTATGTCAAAAAATAAGTCAAACTTTGAAACTTTTAATTTCTTCTCAAAATTGCTTGTTTGATGAAAAATAATAGAATATTTTATATGATATTGCACCGACTTTAATACACTTGACTGGAATATCTGCTTTCACTTTGATATTTTAAGTTCTCAACACACAAGTGTAAGATTGATCTCAACATCGTAACAATTTTAGCAATTACTCTAGTCATTTAGAGAGCGAAAGACCTTCCTCTCTCTAACCTTCTCCTTCTCCTTTTCCTTCTCCTCCACCATCGGTACCGACCCCGCCATGGACACAAACTTAACCCCATCCCTACTCCCAAATCCTCCAATAACCAATTCCCCAAAAGAAATCCTCATAGCGGAAGCCCCCTTTCTTACAAGGACATCGCAGTTGGGAAAATTCGGACCCCAACTACTCATTTGGGATCTATAGAATCAGGCAAGGATAAGGCTTTGGAATCTATCGATAATGAAATCCTACTATCAGAGGAAGATAAACATCATTTATACGTGCCTTGGATTCACTCTATCATCATCAAGCTAGTCAAATCAAACTTTAACCACCACTACCTTAAAAAAAAACTGGAGGATTTGTGGAAACTATCAGAATCTCTATGTCTTATAGATCTAGGATTGGGCTTCTTTACTATTAAATTATCCAAACCGGAAAGCCAATCTTCAATTCTCCAAGGGGGACCTTGGTTCATAGTCGGCAACTTCATCTCAATAAGGAAGTGGGAACCCAATTTCGTGCCAAGCAAATCAAAGGTGGACTCAACTGCCATATGGATCAGACTTCCACAATTACCTACAAAACTTTATGATGAATCTATCCTCCAATGGATTGGCAAAAAAATTGGGACATTATTGAAGGTTGACGCATGAACATCGGCGGCACTGCGGGGAAGATACGCTAGGATTTATGTTCAAATCTGATACGGGCACGATCATGAAGATGGATGTTTTTGATTATTTTAAATGCAACCGAGGTATTTTGAATGCAACCGAGGGAGTGTGAAAATTGAAGTGTGAAGAAGGGCCCTGGTGTGCACAAAGCCACCCCAAAACACACTCTATAGGCACCTATTTTGTGCTCTTTTCATTAAAGGGCTCTTTTGTATTTTTACCTCTTATTGTAATAAGTCTATAAATAGAACATGATAGGGTTTTAGTTCATTAATTATTGAAATTAATGAAAGAACACTTCTCTTGATAGAGAGTCTCCCTAGGCTGAAACTAGACATGAGCAAGTGTGGACTCACTTGTGAATGTGTATTGCTTGGAAATGATGGTACTTGAGTAGTGGAATCCCTATCGTGTCTTCGTAAGAGTGTGGTGTTGCTATTGTAAGTCTTAGGGGTCCTTAGATTTAATATATCTTTGGGTTCTTGGGTGATATTTGTAGTATATGTCTCACTAACTGTCTCTACATTTCATGTCTTAGTTAGTGTTATCTAAGAAAACTGTTAGTTCTTGTTGTTCTTGTAATCTTGTAATCGTTGGATTATTGTTATCCTATTGTGTTTCTTCTTATTATAATGTTATTTATCCTTTGTTATTGTTAGTCATTTACACCTTGTTTCTTGTTGTTGTTGGAGCCGAGAATTGTGTTTGTGTTGCTCTCGAGTTTTCCTTGGTTTGTGGACTATTTTGACTT
>NW_025892849.1:0-1808 GCF_002878395.1 Capsicum annuum
TTGGCGACATCCAAACGCGTCCTAATATAGAGCCTCTTTTTTGCCAGAGGTAGGCCTACGTTTCAATCAATTTGATGATAAACGGTCTATTTAAACACATTTGGATTTGAGAATACTCATAGCTTTCATTGAACAATGGTGTTTCAAAAGGTTACATCAAAACAAATTATTGACAGCTTGAAAGAAAGTGAAAAAATGGTCGTAAGGGCTTACAATGGGGTGAGCCATGTGGCTTTTTTTAGGGAATATAAAAAGTAAAATAGGAAAGGAAGTCTAAGGCCAGGTGGAATCATCATCATTATCTCTTCCCTCATCAAAATAGGATTTTGGATGGTACTCCGGGGATCCCTCTAAGTCATGATCAGGTGCCAAGTCTACATTCATCACCCCTTCGTCTTCGGCCTCATAAATATTGGAGCCTATCTCTGATTTTTCCTGAGGGTCTTCTTCCATCAATTCTAGGTCTTTCTCAGGGTCTTTTTCGAGTTCTTCCTCTGGGTCCTCTTCGGGGTCGTCTTCTTCTTCCTCCTCCTCTAGGTTTTCCTCTGGATCTTCTTTAGGATCCTCTTCGATGGCTGGAATTAAATAATTAACAAAAACTGGGATTATTTGGCTATACATGGGTGTAGTAAGATCCATGTGGGGAAGCACCTCTCTCTTAACCCATTGGACCCATCAAAGGTCTGTGAGTCCTCGAAAACCATCTTTGCTCGGTTTGTCTATGTGACTCACGGTGGTACACCACGGATAATATTCTAGTGTGCACCATTTCTCTCCTTCTATCTTCAACATAACTATGTAATCCCACTCCATTTGCAGGTTTGCCACTCATGCAACTGGAACCAAAGTACCATAATTGTCTTCATGAAGTACCATTGTGGACCAAAACGGGATATCCTATATGATGCCAAATTATCTATAAACCCGTTTGGATACCACGTAGCCCAATCAGCTCAATGAAGTACAGATGCCTAGTTCTGATGAAGGCATATCCCCTCATCCAAGAGTACTTTCATTGGATGGAATCCTCAGTAAGATTGGTTAAAAATCTCATCCAAGAGTACTTCCATTGGATGGAATCCTCAGTAAGATTGGTTAAAAATTCGCGCCACTCCTCTTCCCCAATTGGCGCGATCCAATACCTTAAGCGATCCTCATGTCTTTGGATCTGGCTGCGTGCATTGATCGTATAATCTATCTGTAGAAGGTGACGATAGAAGTATTCTATCACCCAAATCTATAACAGTAGGTATCAACCCCCAAAGAAGTCATGTCCCCTAGAGCAGGCGGATAACGACCGAAATACCTCTGCAAGTATCATGTACACTAAAGTGAGCCTCTGTGGATCTGCAAAGACATTCATTACCACTAGCAGAATATTAATGTCAACATAATGTCGTCTCATTGGGAAAATCATGATTCCCAAAAATTCCAAGACGAAGACCCTTGGTCGCATATGCACCCATTGTCTGCTGGTGCAAACAAACTCATTCCTGTGCTCGTCATAATTCTTCACATGGTCGAATCTTCTGAAAAGGTAATCCAGTTTTACCTTTCCATCCTCCACGTTCCTTAGTGAAGAAAATATATCCAATCCCAAAAGCCTCAAGAAATCCTCCTTCCTTACAGGTGACGGGAGTACCGATCGCTTCCCTTGAAGCGGCAGCTCAGCAAATTCACTGACTTTCTCCAGGGTAGGGGTGATCTCGAAGTCCGAAAACTTGAAGGTCACTACGTTTGGGTCCTAGAACTCCGTCAATAGTGTAATGAGGGTCTTATTGGCTCGAACCCTCATTAATGACAATAGA
>NW_025892850.1:0-2168 GCF_002878395.1 Capsicum annuum
TTGGTTACACTATCCGAGTTTGCTCCCAAAACATTTGTATCTGATATGGAATATACTAGATTTTTGATACCGAATACACTGAATGAGATTGATATTAGATACACTAGATGAAATTAATTTTAGATACACTGGTAAAATTGATACCGGATACATGCTTTCAGTATAGATATGCAGATACATGAAATTATGAAACTCAAATACGCATATGCATGAAATTATGAATCTCAAATGCACAAATACATACACGTATTTGGAATAATTTTAATGATAAAAAGTGTAATTTCAAAAACAACGTTTAAGAGAGTAAATTAATGTTTGTGCTAGTGCGTTTTATGTTGTTTGCTCAATTTTACCAGGCCATTGCGCCAAGGCCCCAACATAAGAGTTGGAAGCAGCTTGTCGTTTGAAGATTACAATCACAAAAGTTAGGAAATGAGGTTTTGGAGATTACGAGCACTCTAAAACAAGAAGCATAGTATGGACCGCAACTTTAATTGGACAAAACTCCAAACGCATTGTTAAGACCGCTAGTCATTTGAAGTAGTGCAAATGCCCTCAGCACGAATAGGTTATAAATAATTATCCAAATTTACAGGCACCTTCACTATATATCTAAATATCAGAGAAATTCTGTGTTTAGTATTTTTTTTTTCATTAACTCAATATCTTTGACCTGGCTTCCTTTATTTCAACGGCCGGAGCTCCTTCAGCCACACTTACGGGCAGTTCTAGTAAAATCTAATGCCACGTTAGGCAAATAAAAAATGTAATTTATTTCCTTTCTCTTTTCATTTATTTTTAAACGAAGCATTGTGATTTTAATGAACCTTTCTCTTTTCATTTCTATACTTTTTGGAATAAATTCTTATTGAAACATTGGGATGCTTCCTATACTAAAATCCAATGCCACAATCAGATTGGAATAAACCTTCTCTTTTCATTTCTGTACTTTCCGGAATAAACTCTACTAAAAATCATTAGATTTTCATTGAAAAATGTTCAATAACTATTTCCACAGACGTTTTGATTGAATCCGTGAGAAAAAAGTACTAGTAATTTCAAATTGAAAAATTAAGAAGTGTCCCAATATTTCAATGAGAATATGTTTCACCCACCATGCGTTTTGCCACTAAGCTGGTTCAGAGGAAAATGTAAAAACCATGGTTTATAACTCAAAATTTTCATTGATTCGCGGTGGAAAACATTTGTTTTTAGTAGTGAAGAAAGTGAGGCACATTATTTTAACTGAGAGTATTGGCTTTATGCTTTTACTTTATCCTAAGAGTTGCCAATTCGTTTATTATTTCTTTTTTAACTTGCAGTTTGGTTCAAAGGTAGCTGGGCTTAGACTTGTGCCAAGCTTTCAAATTTCAAGAGCAGCAACAAAAACACCAAAATTATCCCATAGCTTCAAGAATCAAATATCATGCTCAATTGTAAGACATTAAGAAAATCTCCTTCAAAACAAGTTTCTCAAACACTAAAAAAAAAAATGTTATTTTGTGCTGGCTCAACCTGAAACTTTGGAATTTGTCCAAGGCACAATTGCCAAGCAGCTATGTATTGATGAGAGCACAGTGACACCTCAAACTAAGTTTGCTGATTCGGGTGCTGATTCTCTTGATACTGTATGTTCCTATTATTTTTTTACTTAGAGTTGCATGCTATGAACCATCGAGGGTATAAAATAATCAGGCTGGTCATTAATATAAAAGTGAGATTAATTAATTTGGAAATAAGGCAGGTTACATGCGTTATAAAAAATCATGTTACTGAAACACTTACAATTTATGTTGCTTAGAATCTCCAAAAAGGTTGCCGCACCTGTGTCAGATTCTCCAAAAATGCACTGCTTTTGGAGTATCTGACACATACCTATCGACATTTTTGAAGAGTCCGAGCAACATAGCTTACACTGTCTTATTGTCTATAGTATTTTGCGACGACCTTTGCATTTCGGTTATTTCTTTCTTTATACTGCTTTGGACTGTTTCTCTCTTGAGCTGAGGATCAATGAAAAACAGTCTTTCTACCTAGCTAAGGGTCAGGTCGCGTACATTCTACCCTCCCCAGGTCTCAGTTTGTGGGATTATCCTGGCTATGTTGTTGTTGTAGTAGTACTTCCAATGTCTTATCGTAAAATTACTGTATAACTGAATAGGTGGAAA
>NW_025892851.1:0-2849 GCF_002878395.1 Capsicum annuum
TCAATATTGGCTTTTCCAAGCCCTAAACTACTATAGCTTTTTCAAGCCCTAACTAAGACTACACTAAGGTGTTCTACTCTCAAAGAGAGGACTTTCAATATTTCAATATTTCATCATTCATAAAAACTAACTAGCAAAAGAACTAGTAGAACCTATTTATAGTCTAACTTATTACATAACAAAATGACCATATTACCCTTAATGAAAAGGGGTGGTCATGAAGTGTTACTTGGACAAGGCTAAGTGACCAAAATGCCCATAATGAAGGCCCGAAACCGTGAGTCCTCAATTTTCAATGCTCCAAGAAATCTTCCACACGTGGGATTGCTCTTTGGTGTACTCAAATCGGCCCCTCCGAGTAGGATCCCGTGTCCTCAATGCGACCAAAGCTTGATGCCTCACGTACTGACTTCGAATGATGTCATCAAAAGTTAAGGTGGCTATTTGACTCGTATCACGCCCCAACATTCGTATAAAATTAAGGAAAAATTTCATCATACCACAACTTAAATATTTGACCGACAACTATTTAAAATCTCAACTTTGATGTGATAAGCAGAAGAATGTGATGTATGTGTGAAATGTGATATACCGTATAAAATTAAGTGATGATTTAGAGAATTTCATAATTATGACAACTTAAAAAATCAAAATTAAAAGTAAATTAAAAGTTTAATTTCAAATGATGAATTGAAATTGTGTCTAAATGGACTGCTAGTGCTTTTGGGCATTTCCTAACTAAGGGTGCATTTTTTTTTTCAAGATTAAGACGTCTGAATCTGAATGGTTAAGATGATGTATGTAGATCTGAATACTGAATGATTAAGACTGTTTGATTTTTTAATATTTGAATGTACATAATTTATTTATTTATTTGTAATAAATATGCAATTCATATTTAAAAAGTAATAATATATTATATTATATAAAAAAAATATTACGTAGAGTATTAACTTAAACAACAAAATTATTATTTCAGTGATAATTAAAATATTTAAATATAAATATATTATGTTAAATATAATTATTGAATTATTTAAATTATTAAAAAAAGATATATCGATTAAAAATTATTTGTGATATTATGTAATTATAAAAATTAAATTCAACATAAGGTACTCTGTCAATTAAACTGATCAATCAAAACTAAAATAATTAATCAGATATAATTTTGACTTACATGCATAAATATTAAAGTATTTGAATAACTAATTAATATAAGAACGGACATATGTTTATTTGTTAACCATGAAATCTGAGTGAAAATATCATTAGTAAGTTCAATGTTACGTTATGAACATGCACACATAAGATTCTATTATCCAAAGAACTACAAATTTTATAATCAAAACAAAAAATTATAAGCAGAAATTTAGAGTTTAGCAAATAATGAATACACAAATTGATAATTAAAATATTTATAAAAAATTTTAGTGAATCATACCTAAAAGAGAAGGAAAGCAAGTGAAGAGGAAGAGAAAGAGAAACGTGAAGAGAGGGAGAGATAACGTGAAAAGAGAGAGTTAGGGATTATGTTTTAAAAAGAGTCTCAATGTTAATCAGACTTTTTTTCATATCTGATATATTCAAATGTTTTCAGATATATTAGACGTCCATGCAAACAAATAGGGTGTTAAATTGTCCAACCATTTCCCCTTTCCTAGCTAAATAAGTACTACCATTTCATTTTACTCACGAGTTATGAGCTCATCACAATTCAGTAGTAACATTTTTCAGAACATCAAATAATATACACAGAACTCAATTGTACTCTTTGAATTTAGAACTTATAAACTCAAAATTCTGGATTCGTCTAAGTAACAATGACAGACTCAGAATCATCGTTTTGGCAGGCTGAAAAGATTGCCAACAACGATGATCTCCTGAGGGAGATTTTTATACGATTGCCAACCATTTCTGTCCTCTGTATCAGGTGCGTTTCTCATAATTGGCGATCCTGATTTTCAACAACTCTATTGCTGCCGGAATGCTGCATCTACAGCTGGTGTATTCCTGTTCCGAAGATCTGACGAAATGTACCACTTGGATCAACTCATTAATTTCTCAGAAACTGCGAAAAAAGGGAGACGTTCCTTCTAATAATATACGTAAATTCACAGAAAGTTTTCAATCAGTTGAACCTATGCATTGTTGCAATGGTTTGTTGTGCCTTAAGCTTCTTCAACTTGACAATGATGAGGTAATTTATTGTGTTTATAACCCTTGTACAAATAGATATACCAACATCCCGAACCCTGATATTAATGACGATGATGAAATTTTTGCTATGAACTTGGCTTATGATCCTTCAAAATCAAGCAATTACAAAATTGTTTGCGTTGTAAGAGATGTTTAAAGCTATTTAGGTTTCTAATATTTTCTACTGAATCTACTTGGAAAGAATTTGATTCGAATTAGAGGTAAGTTATATTTTGAGAGAGGAGTATGTTTGAATGGTTCTATACATTACGTTGGTAAATGTAATACACCTTTTTTGTGCTTGAAATAATGCCTAGTACCTCCGTTGCTGAGGACTTTAGTGAAAGAATAATTAAGTATTTTGGTGAATCTGCTGGAAAATTGCATCTTATTGAGGAAAATGTGCTTCAACCTACCTTACTCAATGTGTTTGAATTGGAGAAAGATTATTCAAAGTGGTTCGTGAAGTACGTGGTGGATGTGGATGATCTGAGTCGTTTGTTTCCTATAATGCTGGTTCATGAGCCCGAGTCTCTTGATGTCATCGGTTACCAATTTGATGTGTTGTGTTTTCTTGATGATGAGAAAGATGGGAAGACGATGATCGTATTGTCATTGCCTGAAAAAATTCTCTTTTATGATATCAAGAA
>NW_025892852.1:0-1747 GCF_002878395.1 Capsicum annuum
GTTAGCATCCATCGAATGTTCTACCTCAATAGAATCGGTATCGACTAGGATAGCTTCATAATATCTGCGGGTTTTGAGTGGATCTTCTGTGTCCACAAAATTGTTGTTGGTGTATACCGGTTTGATTAACTGGTTGATGGGGTAGCCTTCATAGGCTTTATCCAAGGCGATGATGGGCATTACTTGAGTAGTAATGAATTTAAATTCTTCCTTAGTAGGAGAGGATGGAGTAGCTCTGGCTGCCGTAGGATCGACTGCTTGTGCAAAGGTCTCTGGGGCCTTCATGGCGTAACTCTGTTTGGTTTGGACAGAGGACGAGCTTGCTGATGGTCCTTTTTTCAAGGGTAAGTTTGTCTTCAAGTCTACCAATTTTGTAGGGATTGAAGGAGGAGGTCTAGGAAATTGAACTTCTGTCAAAGCAGAATATTTGTTTTGAACTTCTGTCGTGGATGGAGGCCGCTGTGGAACTGTAGGCCTTAGTGGATTCATCAAGGCTGGGGAATCGAATGGTCTAGCCATTCTTTGTTGCTCTATTTTGGGATGATTGCCCGGAATTGTTGGTCTCATGGCCCTGTAAAAATTCTCTTGTTAGAAAATCGGGGAGGGAGTTATTTTCTCCTTTAATAAATTCAATTTGGAAATCAAAGCTAGATAGGAGAGCTTGCCATCTAGCAAATATTTGTTTAGAAACAAGATTTTTAATATCCTTTTGTAAAATCTCTTTAGCTGATTTACAATCAACTCGAAGAAGAAATTCCTTATTAATAAGGTCGTCTTGAAATTTAGTGATACATAGCACTATAGACAAAATTTCCTTTTTGACAGTGCTGTAATTTTTCTGGGCAGAGTTCCAGACTCCCGATGTGAATCGAACTAATTGTTCCACGGACTGATCATCTACCCTTTGCTTCAAGATCCCTCCATAACCTATGTCAGAAGCATCGGTCTCTACAATCATGAAGGCATTAGGATTTGGAATACCTAAACAGGGGAGGTTTTTGACTAAAGCTTTAATCTTTATGATGGCATCGGTTTGGTCAGAACTCCAAGGCACGGGGTTTTTCTTGAGACGCTTATAAAGAGGTTCACAGACCTGCCTAATATTGGGGATAAAGTCAGCTACATAATTAAGGCTTCCTAGAAATCTCTGGAGCTGAGTTTTATCGGTGATTTCATCAGGAAATTTGGACGAGAACTCTATGGCTCGACAGATGGGTTTCTGACTCCCTTGATAAAGATCATGACCTAGAAAGCGAATAGAAGTTTGGAAGAGCTTCATTTTTTTAGCACTTATTACTAAGCCATTTAATTTCACAATCTTAAAGAAAGTATTAAGATGTTTAAAGTGAGAATCGATGTTTTCAGAAAAAATGAGTACATCATCAATGTAAACGATTGACATATAAGAAAAGTCATTAAAAATGTTATTCATGATATTTTGAAATTCGGATGGAGCATTTTTAAGCCCAAAGGGTAAGACATTCCATTCGTAATGTCCGGAAGGGACATTGAAGGCAGTCTTATATTTATCTTTTTCAGCAATCTGAATTTGCCAGAAACCTGACTTTATATCAAATTTGCTGTAAAGATTAGCTTTGTAGGTTCTTTTAAGAAGATCCCTTTTATTTGGGATGGGGTGCCTGATCCATTTCAGGACAGCATTTAAAGGCTTGTAATTTATTACAAGCCGGGGGGTTCCTCTTTCCTTTTCAGCACTATTATTCACATAGAATGCTGAACAACTCCA
>NW_025892853.1:0-5875 GCF_002878395.1 Capsicum annuum
GGGACACAGACGGACATGATTTCAAGCCTAATAAAGTACTAGGAAAGATAAGATAGGAATAGTACCTTCTGTCTCATCCTCCATCGAAGCAAAAAAATTGGGATATCTAATTCTTATGTCATCTTCTGACTCCCAAGTGGCTTCTTCGACTTTCTGATTCCTCTACAGTACCTTTACTGAGGGTATCTCTTTGCTCCTCAGCTTTCAAACTTGGCAATCTAAAATTTCAACGGGCTCTTTTTCGTAAGACAAGGAGTCTATCACCTTGATACCCTCTACTGGCAATACCATAGAATGATCTCCAATGCATTTCTTCAACATGGATACATGGAATACCGGATGAACGGAACCCAAACTTGCAGGCAATTCTAGCTCATAAGTAATTGTACCAATCTTTCTCAGAATCTGATATGGCCCTATATAGAAAGGGCTCAATTTACCTCTTTTTCCAAACCGTATAACTCCTTTCATAGGAGAAACCTTGAGAAACACCCAATTACCAATTTCAAACTCTAGTTCTCTTCTCCAAACATCGGTATAGGACTTCTAATGACTCTGAGCAGTCTTGAGTCGTTCTCTAATGATCTTCACTTTCTCCATCGCCTGATGAACAAGATCAGGCCCATACAACTGAGTCTCACCCACTTTATACCATCCTATCGGAGACCTACATCTCCTCCCATA
Source organism: Capsicum annuum (assembly GCF_002878395.1). Classification (NCBI taxonomy): domain Eukaryota; kingdom Viridiplantae; phylum Streptophyta; class Magnoliopsida; order Solanales; family Solanaceae; genus Capsicum; species Capsicum annuum. The sequence continues at coordinate 685 of NW_025892853.1, forward strand.
CAAAGCCTCAAAAGGAGCTATCTTGATGCTAGCATGGTGACTATTATTGTAAGCGAATTCAACCAGTGGCAGGTGATCTACCAACTACCTTTGAAATCAATGATGCATGCCCTCAATATATCTTCGAGGGTCTGAATGGTACGCTCAGCTTGCCCATCCGTCTAAGGGTAGAAAGTTGTGCTCAAATTCACTTGTGTACCTAAACCCTTCAGAAAAGATCTCCAGAACTAAGATGAAAACTGCGTACCTCTGTCGGATATAATGGACACTGGTTCCCCATGTAATTGAACTATCTCCTCAATGTAAATCTTAGCATAAACCTCTCCCGAATAATTAGTCCTCACAGGCAAAAAGTGGGCTGACTTTGTCTACCGATCTACAATCACCCATATAGAATCATACTAGTTTTGGGATCTCAGAAGTCCTGTAATAAAGTCCATGTTTATCATCTCCCACTTCCATAAAGGAAGGGCTATCTCTTGGGAAGTACCACCTGGCCTCATGTGTTCTACCTTTACTTGTTGACAGTTCAAACACTCGGACACAAAATCAGCTACATCACATTTCATGTTATTCCACCAATACAAGGTTTTCAGATCATGGTACATCTTAGTAAAGCTTAGGTGAAGTGTGCGCCTTATTAAGGATTCTTTCCCGTAGCCCATCGACATTCGGAATGCACAACCTACCCTAAAATCTCAGAATACCATCACCACCAATTTCAAATGACATAACCTTTTGTTGACCCACATCTTTCTTGATTTACATCAGGATGGGGTCTTCAACCTGGTTCTCCTTAACTTCAGTACAAAGGGATGACTTCGCTAACTCATGAACAATCACCCCTCCATCTTTGGAATCTAAGAGTCGCACTCCCAGATTTGCAAGGCGGTGAATATCCTTCACCATCTCTTTCTTTCATCCTTCTACATGAGAAAGGTTGCCCATAGACAACATGTTGAGGGCGTCGGCTACAACATTTGCCTTGCCCGAATGGTAATGCAGACTCATATCATAGTATTTCAAAAGCTCCATCCAACGCCTCTGCCTGAGGTTCAATTCTTTCTGTAAAAAAACATACTGCAAACTCTTATGGTCAGTATAAATATCAACATAACTCCATCGAGATAGTGCCTCCAGATTCTAAGTGCAAACACCACGGCTGCTAACTCCAAGTCATGAGTGGGGTAATTGCACTCATGCACCTTTAACTGCCTAGATGCATAAGCTATTACCTTACCATGCTGCATCAATACACAACCCAGTCCCACACGGGACGCATCACAATAAACCACAAAATCATCTACACCCTTGGGAAGGGTCAAAATAGGAGCAGTAGTCAGCTTGTCCTTCAACTTCTCAAAACTGTTTTCACACAATTCAGACCACACAAACTTCATCTTTTTCTGAGTCAATTTAGTAAGCGGAGCAGCTATGGAAGAAAAACTCTCTACGAACCTTCTGTAATACCCCGCCAAACCCAAGAAGCTTCGAATATCGGTTAGAGTCGTGGGTATGGGCCATTTTCTCACTGCTTCAACTTTCTGGGGATCTACTCTTATCCCCTCATTGGACACAATATTCCCCAGGAAGGCAATAGCGTCTAACTAGAATTCACACTTAGAATCCTTAAGGGTATGAAGAATAATTCAGAGGTGATTGGCGTGATCCTCTTTACTCTTAGAATAGATCAGAATATCATCAATAAACACAATGACGAACAAGTCAAGAAACTGACAGAACACTCTATTCATAAGATCCATGAAGGCTGCAGGGGCGTTAGTCAACCCGAAGGACATGACTATAAATTCGTAGTGAACATATCGGGTTCGGAAGGCTATCTTGGGTATGTCTGACTCCCTAACTTTCAACTGATGATAACCCGAACGAAGGTCTATTTTGTAAAAACACTTGGCACCCTGAAGCTAGTCAAAAAGGTCGTCAATCCTAGGAAGAGGATAGTTATTTTTAATCATGACGTTATTCAACTGACGATAGTCTACGCACATCCAAAGGGACCCATCCTTCTTTCGCACGAAGAGCACGGGTGCACCCCATGCGGAAACACTAGGACGAATAAAACCTTTGTCTAGGAGGTCTGCAAGTTGTTTCTTTAACTCCTTTAGTTCCGCGGGATCCATTTTATATGGTGGAATAGAAATAGGACGAGTGTCTGGAAACACATCAATGCCAAAATCTATCTCCCTATCAGGGGGTATTCCTGGGAGATCTTTGGGAAAGACTTTTGGGAATTCATTCACTACAGGGACTGACTGCAAAGGAAGGTTTTCAACTTTTGAATCTTTTACTCAGATTGGATGATACACACAACCTTTGGAGATAAGCTTTCGAGCTTTAAGATAAGAGATAAAGTGACCTCTAGGTTCCACAGAACTCCCTTCCCATACAATTGGTGTCTCATTCGGGAAAGAAAAAGTGACCTTTCAGGTTCTGCAATCAAGGGTGGAATAACACGAATGGAGCCAGTCCATCCTAAGGATGGCATCAAAATCTATCATATCCAGTTCTATAAGGTCTGCCACAGTTTCCCTACTATGAAATTACACGACACAATTTCTATACACCCTTCTAGCAACAACAGAATCACCTACAAGAATAGAAATAGAGAAGGGTTCTACAATAACTTCAGGCTCAAACCCGAAACCAACAGCCACATAAGGGGTCACATAATATAAAGTAGACCCGGGATCAAGCAATACATAAACATCACGAGAAAAGTTTTGTAACATATCGGTGACAACATCTAGTGAAGCTTTCGCCTCCTAGAGGTTAGTTAAAGAATATAACCGGTTGTGACCGCTCTCGGCCGTTGAAGGGGAACCCTTAGGAAAAGGAGCTGTGGAGGTGGCTTGGGACTTAGGCCCCCTGCATTTACTCCAGCAAAAGGACAATCTCTCTGAAGGTGACCCACTTTGCCACAAGTATAGCAGTTTCTCCCCTCAAACCAGCACTTCCCTAGATAATTCCTTCCGTAAACCTCACACTGCGGATAAGTACGACGCTGTTGGGCCTCACTGCCCTGAGACTGTGTACGTAGAGCTTTAGACCCATGAGGAGTCTGAAAACTCTGATTTTGTCTGTCTGTCGGTCGTCTGGGTGCTGGGGAACTTGCTGCTGATTGTGCATTATTCCAAAACTTCTTCTTCTTTGACTACTTATTACTCTAGTTACCACTCTGCGGCTGAGTCTGGTGCTGGTCTATAGATCTAGCTCTCTTAGCCTGTCTGTCTTTCTCTCTAGATTCAGTAATCTTTTTCTTCTTCTCTTCCACCTGCTACATATGAACAGTAAGTCGAGCAAAATCTAACTCCTTATTCAACATAGCCCCCTGGCACTTAAGTACCAGGTTATCAGCAAGGATAGATGCAAATATCCTTATTTAGGCTCTCATATTACTAGTCAACTCTGGTGTATAGCGGGCTAGTTTATTAAACTTCAAAGTGTACTCCTGGACACTCATACTACCCTACTTCAGATTCATAAACTCTTCCGCTTTGGTCTCCCTCAACTCCAGCGGAAAGAATTGATCAAGGAAAGCTTCCACAAATTCGCCCCAAACTGTGGGCTCAACACTTTCACCTTTTGCATCTTCCCAGTCGGCATACCACTGATTCGCAACGTCCTTGAGCTGATATGTTTCTAGATCCATCCCTTAAACCTCATCCACATGCATCACCTTAAAGATCTTTTCCATCTCATCCACGAACACCTGTGGATCTTCCTCCACCTTAGTGCCAAAGAAATTAGGTGGGTTCATCTTCATGAAATGTCTAACTCTAGTAGCCTCTGATGTAACAGATGCAGACCCAACATCTTTCGATCGTTGAGCCTGATTGGCTACCAACTGTGTCAGCATATGAATGGACCGTCTAAATTCTCCATTTGAAATATCCCCCTGAGCAGTTGGGGGATGGTTGGCATTAGTCCGCGGAGCCCGAGGTGGACTGGTTGGGACTGGAGGGACTCCCGAAATAGGGACAAATTCTAGAGTGTGAGACCTATTATGGATCCGCATCCCATGGGTAGGACGGACCTCATCTTCCTGAGTATTCTGATCGACGATACGATGTCGAGGCATAACTGGGTTTCTAAAACACAAGTGATCATTGATTAGGGAACAGTTCAGACTCTGAAGCATGAACTAAATCATAAAGAAGGGAAATATTACCTAATCTCCTAGCATCCTCCTGCTTATAAGTGTGGCGAGCTACACACCTATAAATAAGACTCTACCCGACACGATTTCACAAACACCCTGGGACCATGAACCGTGCTTTGATACCAAGTTTGTCACGACCCAAACCAGGGCCTGGCCGTAACTAGCATTTTGAACCATGGAGGCCCCGAAACACCCCTATCTGTGTGGTAATCATGCACCTAATTCATATGATCAAAGAAATGTGGAAGAAACACAATAATTTAGAAATTTGGTCATAAATATGAAAAGAAACAATAACGGGGCGAGAAGGTTCCCTCAACATCAATTAACCTCTAAACAACTGTCTGCGAAAATCTCTAACAAATGACTGAGTCAAGTAACCGTATATAAAACTGGGACAAGGCCCCAGTAGACCCCAAAACTGAATATAAAACAAAAGGACTGCAGGACATAAGACCTTCTGAAACATAGAAGGCTCACCACTTGTCTCTGCAACTCTGTCTGAATGATCTATTGATTCTCTTGACCCCTAGATTGGGCCTCTGAACCTGAGAGGTTGGTGAGGGGAGAGGGTCAGCACAAAAGTACTGGCACGCTGAGATATTAAAACAAAACATAATATTTTTACAAAATATAGTTAAGAGCCATTATAAAGCAATTTTGTATCAAATCATTTGAAAACACATGGATGTAATGCAATAGTTTCTCAACAACAATGAAATGCAATTGAGCTAGGTGGAATACCTTACATAATTTAGACCAACTGTCTAACCTCGGTTACCGCCGAGATTAGAGTATAAGTAAGGGAGAGACACACAAGATCACATAGCATGGTGTCTTGACCCAATGGTAGTGCCCAAGATCACTTAGCCGGGCTCCTACCTATAATCCTAATTTAGGAATGACATAAAGTCAAGTACACAAGATCACTTAGCCTGGTACCAAAATCCCGTGTCGGCAAACACTTTTTTCTAGCGATGAGCCCTTACTCTCAAACGCCCTCTTCGGGCA
>NW_025892854.1:0-4595 GCF_002878395.1 Capsicum annuum
CCAGACCTCAGAGCTCTTGAGGTTCGCTGGTACCTTCCAAAAGACGCAATAAAAAGAAAATAGTACACCAGTACCTATTCTACCGAACAGCAAAAGGAATTTGGTCGGCTATGGATAGCTAATATAAAAAGACTTCGATGTGACATCGAATTCTTCAGATGATTTGAATTCACTGGGAGAATGGAAAACTAAAATGAATCCCTTCACGTGATCATTAATAAATGGTATACGCAGAGTAACAAGGTAATTGAATCAGTTACTCCTCCCCTTGAAGGAATAAAAATTCCTCATTCTAATGAGATCCTCAACACTTCACCTTTTAAGAAGAATCATGATAGACCCCTATTAGCCCCCATCAACAGAGACCTAGATAGGATAGTTGAACAAAACAACTATACTAATCAGGTCCTTCATACTATCTCCCAGCAAATAGGAGATAATAAGAGCTCGATGCTTCCTTTCAGCTCACCCACTCCTGAGAAAAGCATTCCAGGCCCTAATATCATTACCAATCCTATATTTAAAATCCCTGAATTCCAAAAAGAGAAATTCCCTAATCTCAGCGATGACTTTAAGGTTTCAGAAAAAATCTTAGAGCAAATCAATGAGAAGCTCTCTAAATTCAAAATTTATGAGAAAGGCGAGACCAGCAGCCAAAAGGACTCCTTTTCCAAACTCACCCATGAACGTTTTTCTACTAAGAAAAACTATTACAAACGACCCTCTCCTCCAAACATCCAGTTTGAAGAAAACTCTTACCTCTCCACTTCTAACCATGATGGTAGAGGGATAACTGAATGGAATATTGACGGTTTGGCTGAACACCAAATCTATAACAAACTCCATGAAATGGGTGTTGCCATCATAGCTTACAAAATTAGAGGGGCTTCTGACAAAGAGGCAGCCACAATAATCGTAGCAGGCTTCACTGGTATGATAAAACACTGGTGGGACAACTATTTCACAAATGACGTTAAAAGCCTTATATATGAGGCCACGACCATGGAAACGGTCATTTTCAAAAGTGAAAATGGGCAAGAAAAACTTGAGCAGGTCGCAAAAGAAGACGCCTGTGCTACCCTCCTATATCACATAGCTAGATATTTTATAGGTGAACCCAAATTATTTCAAGATAGGAGTTTAGAAATCCTTAACAATCTCACCTGCAAGGATTTAGCTGACTTTAGATGGTATAAAGAGACCTTCTTGGTCAAAATCATGATTAGACCAGACTGCAACAATGACTTCTGGAAAGAACGTTTCATTAGTGGTCTTCCTCCTCTGTTCGCAGATAAGGTTAGGACCAAAATCAAAGATAGATTCAAAGGGAAAATCCCCTACGGAATTTTAACTTATGGGGATATAATAAGCTTCATCACCACTGTAGGGGTAGACCTCTGCACCGACCTTAAGCTTAAGAAACAACTTAAGAAAGACAGCGCTTCCAAATATGGGCTAGGAACCTTCTGCCAAGATTTTGGTTTCACAAATCTATCCTCTCCTTCCAATAAGAAACATAGGAGAAAATCCTATAAGTCTCATAAAAAATCCAAACCTAGAAAAGAGTCCTTTAAAAGGGAATCTTACAAAACTAGTAGGAAAACTAGGAAAAAATTCTCTAAAAATAAAGATGCTTGTTGGACTTGTGGTAAAACAGGCCATAGAGCTAAGGATTGTAAGTCTGGTAAGAAAAATAAGATCAACCAATTAGGTCTATCTGAAGAAACCAAAGAGAAATTATTCTTGATAATGGAAGACTCATCAGATTCTTCCAACTCTCTCAGGTCCTCTAGTGATGAGGAATTCATCAACGCCGCCTATGAGTCTGATCAATCCCAGTCTGGCCAAGATTGCATTTGTAACAGCACCTTTTGTACTTGTACAAAAAAGACCGTTAATGTTATTTCTGGAAATCCTAAAGAAATATTGTTTGACATCATTGAGCACATCAATGATGAGGAGACTAGAAATAAATACCTTCTAGAACTCAAATGGATGATGCTCTCTCATGATGAAAAGCCTCACAAATCCATCGTTCAGCGTTTTAGCATGAAACAGGTTATGTCTTGATTCGACAAACCTGTCAAACCATCTATAGCTGATCTTAAAGGTGAAATTTCAACCCTCAAAGCAGAAATCATAGACTTAAAAATCAGACTTGATCAGGTAGAACTCAACATTCTTACCGAACAAGTCTTAAAGAATGTCTCCTCAACAGAATCTCCCAAGGATTCCCTAATAATCAGTGATCATATTTCAAATGATCATCTTAAGGAACCCAACTCCTTCCCAGGCTTTGATTCTCCCTCTACCTCCGATGCTGCTATCACAGCCATTAAAGCTTACAGCGAACATATCGCCGTAAAAATTATAGTACACAAAGACTTTGTTCTTAACAGAGTCGTTCTCTTTGATACAGGCGCCGACAACAATTGTATCGTCAAGGGACTTATACCCACTAAATATCTACAAAAAAGCACCTCTCATCTCTACTCTGCCACCGGAGAAAAGATGCAAATCGATTACAAGCTTTCCAAAGCCCATATCTGTAACAATGACATTTGTCTTGTTAATGATTTCATCATCACTGAAGGTATCACGGAAGATATCATTCTAGGAATACCTTTTATTAATCAAATTCGACCTTACACTAGTGATTTTGATGGAATTCATACAACGATTTTAAATCAAAATCTGTTCTTCCCTTTATTACGACCCCTCTCTCAAGAAGAAGGCGCTCTTATTAAAAAAAGGACTGTTTTTAAAATCAACCAACTCTCTTCACATATTGGTTTTCTTAAACAAGAAATTTAAATAAAGAAAATTCTTACAGGGCCAAAATAAGAAGAGCCATGTTGGCAGTATATGCAATAAGAAAATTACTTATTGCATTCACCACTATATACTCAGTATATTCCAGAAGTACTGATCCACATAAACTTCTGTGTGGCTACATTATTTTATAATGTAGGTACTATTTGTAGTCACACATCACAATCAGAAAGTTGCAGATTTCAGCCAACAGGTGATAAGTTCTCCTACTTTAGAAACTCTAGACAGTTTTGGATCATGTACAGTTTATTTATTTTCATGGTATTGATTAGTGGTAGTTGGAGGCTTGTCCCAACTATCTATAGTCAGTATAGTAGAGGCTTCATAGATGTTAATCAGAGTCAGTGATGTAAATTTAGTTCTTTCCTCAGATTTACCAGATTGTAAAGATTTATCAATATTGTACTTATTTCAGATTTTCAGTATGATTATATTTTTGCACAGCAGAATAGCTAGTTATTATTTTATAATTCAGTTGCTTAACAATATGCCAGTTCATAGGTTAGCTTTGGATCACTTGTGGTTCTTAGCACTGTATGATGATTAGGGGTTAGTCTTGGGTCGTTACAAACTTGGTATCAAAACACAAAGTTCAAGTGTCCTAGGGTGTCTATGAAGCCGTGTTTAGTAGAGTCTTGTGGAATGGTACAGAGATATTTGTACTTTTCTTTGAGAGGCTACCTAGAATTTAGGAAATATTTCCCTTCTTTCATGTCTCAGATCATGCTATAGCAAGGTACTCTAAGATACACAGATTCTTATCTTGTTCTATTCATGCCATCTTTACCTTATTTTTGAGGTAACAGAAGCATTCAAGCTCAAATTTCTACTAATAAAATTTCCTCAACCTGTCCTCACAGATAGTTATGGGATTGCATGTCGGCTCAGAAAGTAACCCATCAGTGCCCTTATGTCCTAAAGTTTGAAATATTTTATTCGTGTTTATGAAAATCGCACGTTAAACCAAAGTCAGATATGATTTCAGATCCCTTCTCAAAATCTCTTTTACAGTATGTGGTCTAGAGTTAACCTAAAAGTTTAGCACTAGTAGAGTTGGGATAACATTATCCAGATTAAGTAGATTATACATTCATGGGGCTAGTTGTATGAAAGGTGAATTAGTAGGCTTGAACAGTGTATGCAAGAATTAAGTTTGTTGATTCAAAATTAAGTATGATGGTGTGGATGTGAGTTAAGAGAGGTGATATTAGTAGTTTATAAAGGAACGAAAGCAGATGATGTATTTAGTGAGGCAAGTATGTGTCGAGAAGAGTGTAAGTATGTGATGATGATTGAAGAAGCTAAAGAAAGTTAAGGGTATTATATTCTATGGGATTTTAATATTTATGTGTATTATTATACCGTAGATCTAGAGTGAAGTGATTGCAGTTCAGTTTAGAGTTTAGTAAAGTGGTCCACAGACTTAGAGTAATCACTTAAAGCTAAGAGGGAGATGATAGAACAAGTACCCAAATCAAGATTTTAGATTCTAGTAGTGATGCTAGAGTATTGTAGAACATCAGTAAGGGAGGATGATTCCCAACCCATTCTTATTTAAGTGTTGTATTTTAATCATCACGATATCAACTCATGCCTTACACGTCAGCTCCATGATCATAGTTCATGTTCATGCACATAATAGAGAATCATGTACTCTTCCAGTTTCTAGTATAAGGAGTTTACTCAGCAGTATGAATTGAGTTCCATGAAATCATGAACTATAAACTTAGGCTATGCAACTCATGTACTGATGTTTTACAGTA
>NW_025892855.1:0-1114 GCF_002878395.1 Capsicum annuum
ATATACATGTATATATACACATATTCCTGTCCATAATATAATAGGAAATGACCAAAATGCCTTTAAAATTTAAATAATGTCAAATATGTCCTTTGGTGGACTGTTTTGATAAGTTAAAGTAGATCGACCATAAGTCTTTGCTCCGATATTGTATTTGGGAGAATTTGGTATCGTTGGAAGGATAATTCAAAGGGATTTTATTTCATATAAAGTAGGCCACCCAGTTCGTCCTGTACAAGGAGTTATGGTCATTTGAAGTTGACCCTAAAAATCTGTTTTGATAGGTTGAAGTAAAATGAGTATAACTCCTTACTCAGATGTTGGATTTGGATGAAACCAATTGCATTGGAAATAAGACTCAAAGATATTTCTTTTCATAGGTCACTGCTCTCCCAGTTCATTATATTAAGGGAGTTATGATCGTTCGAAGTTGACCCAAAAATTCGGCTGGCCTCAGTAGTTTGTGTGCAGGAAATTTTCCTGCACATTTACTATTTCGAGCGTGCTCGATTATATCCGAAATCTATCCATTTTTGGAAATCTTTATATCATTGGAAAGCTTATTCAATAACCTTCTCATGGAACCATCGACGGGCAAATTACGGTATAAATAAAATAAAAAAATTAATTCCATATAAATAAGATCAATACACATACTTGAATACGCCAATACACGTACTTGAATACGGGGTGTTACAACTTTGGACCCCACACTTTCATTCTAATGGTCGTCAACTATGCATTCTTCCTGTATTCTCCCTCTAAGCTGCGCTGGTAAGGGTTGACTGATACCCCGAGGGATAGATTGAAGCCAGACCCCATATCCCTGAGTGTACCCCTAATTATCCAAACTTTCTTTGAGAGTGTCCACACCTAGCTTTGTTTCATGCTTCCAGAACTGCTCGTATTTTCTTTCACCTAAGGCTTGGTCCTTGAAGTACTCAACATCCTTTAGAAGATCCACTACTGGTGGCACGTCCTGCGGCCTACCCAACTGGCGCATTACCCTAGAAGGACTGTATGGTTTAGTGCAATTGATCCCTAACATAACTAGAAGGAGCTGCATTTGACAACCAAACAAGATTATCTTTGGTCGAAGCCACAGATAAGTCCA
>NW_025892856.1:0-1656 GCF_002878395.1 Capsicum annuum
ACATATAGTTATTTTATATTTAGGTTTCTAGATTCAATATCAACTTTCTATCTACTTTTTTGATTGCTTATAACGATTATTTCCTCTTACCTTCAGCTTTCTAACTTACATTGAAGTTGCTAAAGTTGTGCTTTGAGCAGAAGTTCTGCTGCAGAACCAGGTGGAAGACTTGCTACTAAGGAAAGGCAGCGACATCAATTAATAGTTGTGACTAGATGGTGGCTGTGAGTGGTGGAGGATGATAGTTGATAATGGTAGATTGTTACTGTAGCGGTGAATGATTGGCTTATTGTTATTTTTCATCTTAATGATGTATTAAGACTTTGTTAGAAATATTAATTAATTATTTATATATATTTAGATTCATTTAGTGTGATGTACATCAAAGTGACTCTACTTCAAGAAGGTCTTTCAGAAGGAGTCAAGCTAAGGACCTTCAAGCATTTCATGCTTTATAGAGGGAGATGGAATCTTTCGAAGGTTTCAATACAAATGAATTGAATATATTTAACATATTAGGTGTCTGTCATTTAAATATCTTGTAATTTAAATGAAGGGCAATTTGATCTTTCTTTACTTTTTTTTAACCCTTGATATAAGTAATTAGCAATTAGGGTTGAACCAATAGTTTTTGAAGATTGAAGACTTGTACCTCATTTGAGAGCTTGAGAATCCTTTCTTGATTTTCAATACTTGTCATGAGATTTTTCAAGTAAGGTTATTTACTTCTTGAGGATTCTAATAGATTAGGGGTTTTTAGTTTTCAATTAAGTGGTGTTTTGGTTGGTTTCACCATTACATCTTTTAATTGTTTGAATCTAATTGTGTCTATCTTTTTTTAGTTTTTATCGTTAATTTCTACCTTGCATCTATTTTCTTATTTCACATCAAACTAGTTTCAAGAGCTTGGATTAGATTTGTTTTTACAAATCTAAGTCTTGGGTTTTGGATATATTTTTTTTAGAAAAAAAAAGATTAAAAAAATCAAATTTGACTGAAGGTTGTTTGACAATATTCCTTGATTTACATGTTGTTGTTTTATATTTGAAAAAACAAAAATCAAAGAACACATGACTTAAAAAAATTGAAAGTCATTTTGAAGAAGAAATTTGAAAATGGATTTTGTTGATTTGACGTTTGATTGAATAAGTTGTTGATAGAGTTGTGGGAAAGTTATATCTCAAATTTGAGCTCATTTATTTGGGTATTGAAGGAGACTGATTTTTTTATTTTTTTTTTAAAAAATTGAACTTCCTCTTGGAGAAGAAGAATAATTTGAGATTTATAAAATAGTACAAATCTTTCAAACTTGTTTTCTCTTCTTTCCTTGTTAATTCTAACTAGTTTACTTTGAGTATTAATTCATACTTAATGTTAAACTAGTTTGTATTCATTTAAGAGATAATACCCAATTACCCCCGAACAATACCCAAAAAGGCTATGACACACCTCAACTTAAAGGGGGTCCTATTACCCCCTTGAACTTTTTAAAAGTATAATTTTGACACCCTTAGTGCCTACGTGGCACAACATACTTCAGTGTCCACGTAGGCACATGTGTGTGCCACGTATGTGCCACATAGGCACTAAGGGTGTCAAAATTACACTTTTAATTAGTTCAGGGGTAATGAGACCCCCTTTAAGTTGAGGTGTGTC
>NW_025892857.1:0-1198 GCF_002878395.1 Capsicum annuum
GACCCATCACAAATGATAAAATAAAAGAGAGGAAGAAACATTTGTAAGGAAGCAAGATGAGTTGTGGACTAATCCAAAACGCGTTGTGAATTTTAAAAGAAAAGAGAGTAAAAATGAGGATAAAATTGTTTCGAGTTTAAAAAAGACGAAACAAATATCTTTAACGCAAGATACGCTTTAGGCACATTTAACATATTTGTCTCGATTAAGAATGCGCTTACACATCTTTTCGAGATATTTAAATTTCAAGGAAGCAATAATACACCTTGAAAAATATTTTTCTAAAATTAACTTTCATCAATTTATTTAATATAAGAGGTATAAACAAACATTTTTGGTATAATTAAAAATGAGCGAATCAGGCCTGCAAACATAGTTTTTTCAAAATAGTTAAAGCTAAGTATAAGTTAATAAAAGCGAGCGTGCTTGAACCACGGGACTCGAGGGGTGCCTCACACCTTTCCCTCGGTCAACAAAATTTCTTATCCGATCTTCTGTTTTCGTAGCCCAACAAACAGTCATTTCTTTTTTATTAGAGTTTCAATAAGGTGACTTGGAACACATAACTCAATTCCAAGTGACGACTCTGTTAATAAATTAATCCCTATTCAATATCGTTACTTTAATTGAAAAAACCTTTCCACTCTTGAGACTAAAAAGGTGTGTGACATTGTTCAAAAATTGAATAATGACATTGACAAAAACACATAAAAGCAAGCATGTCAATAAAGAATTTCTACTGATCTGGGACTGGCCAGTGTCCCAATGGATTTAATTTCTTCTCCTAACTAGTTGACCTGTGATATTCCTCTTTTACCATTTGCATTACCCAATAATTGAGTAATGCATAATTTGCTCGTTACCACTTACATCTTTATCTTGTTTTATTTTATTTTATTTTATTTTTTAATAGAATAGAGTGTAAATCACTAAAACCGATAAGAGTTTTTTTTTAACCAAACATTGCTAAAATTGGCAACTTTAGAGTCCAATAGGTGAATTCTGCTTCCTCCATTATTGAAAGAGCTTCCAATATTAACTTGATGTTGTTAAAAGTTTGTACATTGAGGCTGATCTAAGCTAATTAATGTGTCTTGTAGGTAGGTAGTGTATTAATATGTGTTGTAAAAAGTGATTCTTGCACTCGTTCGGTTCGTTTTTACTTGTTATATTTTGACTTGAAATATTCATTAAGAAA
>NW_025892858.1:0-1570 GCF_002878395.1 Capsicum annuum
TGAGAATAATAAGTACTTACCATCTTTCTTTTATATAAATATTGATATTGTTGAATCTATATATTGATCAACTCCCTTTGCTTCATCATGATATTTATAGTACATGCAAATTGCAATGAGCACTTTTTGAAGTTTCATTAGATACATGTGGCAGCTATTCATAATTTTGATCTTATCACTTGGATTAATTTAATCAAGACTGATTAATTTTAATTAATTATTATTGGGGTCAATTAGGACAACGTCTGCATTTTTCGAATATGTGAGTAATCAATTACTAGAGGGTGGGGTTAATTGGATATTATATTGAGATTGACTTGGTCCTTTGATCAATCTATATGTCGTAATTATGTGTAATAATGTTCGATCAATAATGTATTCTTTTGGGGGCTAGAGAAAGGCTATGTGACATGAACGGCCCGTCCAATTCGGTTAGTTGATTAGCTTACCTAACTGATAATAAGATTTTTCGATTAATTTGTTTCTGTTTGAGAAGAAGCTGGGGGAGGGGGTTTACATTGCAAAATAGAGGAAATAGAAGAAATAATCATAGCGTAGGTCTGAAAATTTTTCTTTTTTGTTCAAATAATTTAAACAGAAAACATTTGCTCACACTCATTGTCGCGATAAGTTTAATTTCTTTCTGTTTTAGTCAGGATTAATTTCGTCTTCAGTCTACCCTAATTCGATCAATAATCAATTTTTGTACTAAATAAATATTATGTGACATAAACGTCTATCATCAAACATCCTATATATTTTTCTTTGTTTACACGTGTTCATGATCCTCAGTAAAATGGTTTTCTTAATTTATAGAGTTTGCTTTTGATTAGCATATATATGATTGGAATATATTGGGATCTGCAAAGTCAAATTCAGAAAAATAATTGAAAAGAAATATAACTAATTCAAATATTTAAAAAAATGTCAGAATTGCATCGAAATGAAAATTAAAACCCATACAAAATATCAACGTATGGATTTTTCACAACAAGATCACATCTATTTGTATAATAGATGAACTTATTATGTAAAATTTCTTTATGCGGATAATATATATAACTTAAACTCTTAATATTATATGACTTTTTTGTGTGTGCTCTACCATAGGGCACATCTATCAACTCCCTACAATTTCCTTCGAATCATTGTTCTCAATTGTACATTCACCATGGCACCATCCACTTGCAACATAACTATAAAATAAATCAAAATCAGTATGAAGAAAAAAAAATATTTGTAACATACAATTTTATAACGTTATTCGTTGATAGAGTGGAAAGTGGTGACAAATTTATATTTGTCACCGGAAAATTATTAGTGTCAGGTCAAATTTATGATGGATTCTTTCATAACAAAACGAAAATCTTGAAGTGAGATTGACAAAATTGTATAGAACAACATTTAGGGAGGCCCGATGACTCCTCTAATGCCGTGTTAAAGGGAGGACAGGTGCCCAACCTTCGTCGGAAAATTATGTTGTGTATATAGGCTAAACATTAGCTATTATGAGTGTGTATTTAATTTTGTATACTCTTAATGCAACTGTGAATAAAATTTGCACACTCTT
>NW_025892859.1:0-2579 GCF_002878395.1 Capsicum annuum
GAAAAATTAAATGGACCACACTGGGATGATCCCCAACCTCCCTGGCAAGCCTCGATTATTTTTTGGCCCACCAAACGCTTGGACCCCAGGCCCATACATGAAACCGTGGGCTATAGCACACCGATTTGGCCCAAAAAGCCCCATTCGCGCCATTTTACCTGTTTGTCCACCCAAATGGCCATGAAAAATTAAACGGACCATATTGGGATGATCTCCAACTACCCTGGCATGCTATGATTGATTTTCGGCCCACAGCACGCCTGAACCTCGGCCCCACCTCCAAAATCATGGGCTATCGCATATTGATTTGTCCTGAAAATGCCCCGTCCGCTCTTTTTCACATATTTGTCCACCCAAATAGCCACGAAAAATTAAAAAGACCATATTAGAACAATCCCCAACCTTCCTGGCATGCCTCGATCAATTTTTAGCCCACAACATGCCCAAACCTCGGGCACACCCCTAAAAATGTTGGCCATAGCATACCAAATTGGATTGAAGATACCCCATTCGCGTCGTTTTGCCTATTTGTCCACCCAAATGGCCACGAAAAATTTAATGAACCACACTGGGATGATCTCCAACCTTCCTGGCATGCCCCGATTGAGATTTTGCCAACAGCACGCCTGGACCCCAGGCTCACCCTCGAAACCGTGGGCTACAGCACACTGATTTGGCCCGAAAATGCCTCATCTACACGTTTTCACCCGTTTGTCCACACAAAGGGCCACAAAAAATTAGACGGAATACACTGAGATGATACCCAACCTTTCTGGCAAGCCTCAGTTGATTTTTAACATGCAGCACACCCGGGCCCCATGTCCACCCCCAAAATCGTAGGCACCGATTTTTCCAAAAATGCCCCATTCCCGCTGTTTCCTCATTTGTCCATCCAAATGGTGACTAAAAATTAAACGGACCACACTGGGATGATCCCCAACCTCCCTGGCACTCCCCGATTGATTTTTGACACACAGTACGCCTGGACCCTAGGCACACCTCCAAAACCATGGGCTATAGCACAACGATTTGGCCCAAAAACACCCATTTGTGCCGTTTCGCTCGTTTGTCCACCCAAATAGCCACAATAGTTCAAGTTAATGATAGTAGACAGAGGCAATCATGACCAATCAGAATTCTATTTTTTTCGATATCCTACACATTGATATGTTGCTGTAAGCATCAAACATGTCGGACAATCTGTCACAACATGTTAATAGTATTTGTGTTTCTGTGAATTTTACCTACTTCAACCTCATACCATTGCATATAAAATAACAAATGTAACGATATTGATCGATGGAAGAAGCACACGTAAACTGTATAACAAACTGACAGTCATTTTTCATGTTTAACTACTTAAAATTCCTCGACGAAATATACAGAGTTTAGGACTATCATAATTTTTGCATAATCATTCGCTCTTTGAGACCTCTCATCATAAAAGGTTGATGCATTGATCATAACTATATCAAAACTTCATAACTCTTTGAGACCTCTCATCATAAAAGGTTGATGCATTGATCATAACTATATCAAAACTTCATAACTCTTTGAGACCTCTCATCATAAAACATAAAACAAATCACAGGAGCAACTCTGATACCATTCTTTCACGACCCGAGTCGGAGCCCCTGACCGCGACGGACAACCCAAACCACTAACGCCCAAGAGACCCCTGTAACTCTCCCGATTTTCTGTAGAATTCTGATGAGGCTTTCTTTGGAGTCCTAAATTCCTTGGCGCCGGTCATGATTCTATTTTGGATCCTGACATATAATTACTTAGTGATACGGACAATATTGGAAAAAAAATTACTCAAAACCTCTCTTCAATGAATATAGTAAACAAAAGAAAAGACTATAAAATCACTCAATTTAAAAATTGACCTTTAACCATCATAATTCGTAGGGATGCTTTTATTAAAGTAAATAGAATCCAAAATACAACCATACAAGTCTGAAAAAGGAATAAAACTAAAATAAAAATAAAAAAAAATTAAGCATTACTCATCAATTTGAGATTTTGAGTATTCTGTTTCGGAAAAAATATACTCTTTGAAAATATTGGAATTATGTCATGTTTTGAATCTTTGGATTTATGAATTGGATAAACGAATTTATATAGTTTAGGATCATATATAACAAGATATTCGAGTTCCCTTCCTGCTTGAAAAAGAATTTCACCATTTCTCTTGCACCCTAAAGGTACAACATTCCTCAGATATTGATTGATAAGGACTGAATTGTAGCAATTAATTTTCATTAATTGAGTCCATCCATCTTGTTCCATGATGCAAACATCCAATTCATAGTTTCCATCACCAAAAAAATATCTGTCATGAGATAAACCAACACAACCTTTCAAACCTTGATATGCACCTATAAAATCTGGTCTTGGAAGCTCCTTAAGTTCATATGACTTCATATCAAAGTATGTAATCGTATTAGAACTACATACTAATTGTTTATTACTCGAATCCAAAGACCAAAAATACACAACCATCAACACTAATCCCTTGACCGTAGTCCTGTGACATTTCACGATCAAGTGCTCGTACTTTACTATACACATTTTTT
>NW_025892860.1:0-1602 GCF_002878395.1 Capsicum annuum
ACGTTAGAAAACTTTTCTCTAGTTGAATTATCACTGTTGACTATGTATAGTCAAAGGATAATGTCTTAGATCCACTTACAAAAGTCCTATCTAGAGAAGGAGTTGAGAGGACATCCAATGGAATGGGTTTATGGCCTAGAACAAGTCATCGTGGCGGTAACTCTACCTAGTAGACTGGAGATCCCAAGAGCTAGGTTTAAGGAGATCAAACAAAGTTATGTCTGGCAGGTTCAACATTGTCAATATACTGAACTCATTCTCATGATGTGGACAATTTTTAGTGAACAAGGATAAGACTTATAGTGTGAACTCTTTTAATGATTTTTAAATTTGGCAGATTTGACGAAATAGTTTAATCTACAGGATTGAACATTTAGAAATTACCTATGTGAGGGAGAAGTCAAAGCAACTTCAAGGAGAATATTTTTAGTAAAGGCCTATTCTCTAAGCTCTCATAAGATTGAGACGTGTTCATGGCTTAAACGAACTAAGCCATGAGAACCATAAATAGTAAAAGACTGGTTGTGTGACATGTGTTGTCTAGGCATACATTAAAGCTCGACGATTTAAAGATATCAAATCTACCGATTGACCGAGTGCATCTGATGCATGTTCCCTATGGGAAGTTCAATGGGAAGCCCACCTATCCAGATGCAATTAGTCTTTACTTGATGGCCACATACTTATCCATAAATTTTTACAAAGAATAGCCATTCCCCATTCATGTGGGGGATTTTTAGGTTCAATTGGTGTGAATGGGAAACGGAGGGACACAACCTTTGAGAAAAATACATATTATTTTAAAAAAGAAGTGATTGTTTAGATAGTTGTGTCTATTTAGAAAAAGACACAATATTTTGAATGAACAGACATGACTCTTCCAAAAGATACACCTTTTCGAATGAACCATTGCGACCTTTTGGAAGGGGCACTTAATGGCTATATAAACCTACATTTATCCACAAGTTTAGGTACAAAAATTTTTCTGTAGTAAAGTTCTTCTTGTTTTCTGAAAATATACTCTATGTGATCATCTAATCGTTGAGTGAGTTCGAAGAGAATTCGATTATTTGAAGTACCACTACAATTGAATTGTTAGGCCATTTTATCTTGTGAGGAAAATTCAGCAACCTCGGGTACTTGAGGGAAATTATTTCCTTAAGGAACCTTCGTGAAGTCGAAGGACTTGGCCTTTTCTATTTAATCTAAATTTCTAGAAAAAAAACACATTTCTTTGAAAGGTCTTTTTGATATTTTGTTAAGGGGGTTATATAACTTCAGAAGTGTTCTTGTCTTTTGACTTGAACTTGTGTTGAAGTTGCTGTGAGTAAATATAAATTTTTGTACCCGAAAACATTGAAAACAACACTAGATGTATCAATTTATTTTTCTCGTATGAATCTGCGATTTTCACCCAGTATAAAGTTTCTTGGGATATTGCCCATCTACGGTAGTGACCCTATAATATGTAATTTTTCTCCCATTTCAGCCTTCTTAGGGTATTGTCCATAATCAATAACAATATATGGTTCGGGTCATTTCCACTTATGATTACAAAGTTATTTCATTTGAAATTTCACCAAGTTCGATTTCATGGCAATA
>NW_025892861.1:0-27480 GCF_002878395.1 Capsicum annuum
AATATTGTAAGAAGCCTGAGAAGAATTGATACTTGACAAGATAAACCGTCCGATGTTTGTAGTTATGGCGTTATACTAGAATGGATTTAAGTCAGATTTTTATATATTTTTTTATTTTTCTTACTGTTGTAGTTTGTTTGGCTATAGTCATTATCGTATGATGTTGTTACTGTTGCGGGTGTTGGAATGGTTGTTAGTGTGTTGTATTGTTATTGTCATAGTTGTTTGGATGATTGTCATTGTATTATATTATTTATTATTTATGTTATAAAATTTGTGTTTTACTGTTGTAGTTTACTTGCATAGTTATTGTATTGTATTGTTATTCTAAAAAATGTGAGTTTGATATGTAGAAAAGCATAGTCTTCAAGAGGAGTTTCATCAGTGCTTGGACTAAAATATATAAATAATTAAGAAGTATTTGTCTGGCCATAAATTTTTCTAATTAAAGTTAAAGAAAAAAGAAGGAGAAATTTCAAAGTTAATTTATTTTTTGTTATAAAAATTAATATTCTTTAATTTATTTTTTTGCTATTAAAATATTATTATTTTTATGACTAACTAAAATAGAGAAGATATGAGACAAAAATGATCTCAAATTTTCAGGAGTCAAACCAATGCTTTTAACGCTAGGCAAATTTTAGACACGTTTAAAATTTTTATCTCAACTAAGAATGCGATGCACGCATCTTTCTGAGATATTTTAAAATTCAAGGATGCAATAATGCACCTTGACAAATATTTTTCTAAAATTAATTTTCACCGATTTATTTAATACAAGAGTTTTAAATAATTTTAGTATATTAAAAAATGAGCGAATTTAGGCCTAAACATAATTTATTCAAAATAGCTTAAGTCAAGGAATAGTCAATAAAAACGACCGTGCTAGAACCACGGGACTCAAGGGGTGCCTCACACCTTCCCTTCGGTCAACAGAATTCCTTGCTCGGTCTTCTATTTTTGCAGACCAAGATAAAAGAGTCATTTTCTTTTGACTAGGGATTCAAAAAAGTGACAGGAACACCATAACTCAATTCCAAGTGGCGACTCTGTAAATAAATTGATCCCTATTCAATACCGTCACTTTAATTAAAAAAATCCTTCGACTCGACCCTTCGAGCGAAAAAGGGGTGTGACACCCGTTGATACAACCAATACAATGTGCAGTTCTACTCAATCAACATAATCTTGAAATCTTCAAGACGAAGGGATCGGCTTTTTTATTGGAATGTCATTCAAGGACAAGAATGAACTATCTAACACTTTGTTTATTTCTTGTTTGAAAAAAGATTTCAGAATAAAGAAGGTGATTAATTCGAGCAGTGTCTTTTGCTTCAAATATGCTAATTCAAACTATAAGTGGTGGTTGAGAGTGGTAAAGTACGAAGTTCTGACAGATTCGTCATTCATAAACATGAAAAGCATCACACATGTGGTTTGGAGCACATCTCGGGCCAAAATTCTCACGCCACGGCAAAGGTCCTCGGTGAATATTTTAGGAGTATTTTCCCCGATGGAAAAGGCCCTTCAACAAGGCTTATGGCCAATTAACTCCTTACGAATTTGGGTGTCCTTATCAGTTATTTGAAGGTATATACGACCATAGGGATTGCTAAGGACCTGGTTAAGGGGACACTCGAGCATGGGTATGAAGTCTTGGATGCTTACCGTTATATGATTGAGTCCATAAATCTCAGAAGTAAGACGGCATTGAATCTGGATGAAAATAGAAGGTTCAAGTACTTTTTTGTATCCTATGGTGCTTGGATTCAAGGTTTTCGACATTTGAGAAATGGGATAGACGTCGACGGTACCTTCTTGAAGAGCAGGTATAATGGAGTTCTGCTAGCGACAGTGGTGCAGGATGCGGAGAATCACATCTCTCCTATTGCTTTTTTGTGTAGCGGACTAGGAATGTGATGCCTCTTATGGATTTTTTTTTGAATAACTGTGACGCTGCCTCGAAAAATACGAAAAGGTTGTGTTTTATATCGGATAGGCATCCAAGTATTCCAAAGATAGGTTCACTTTTCTTCACTTCAGCTTACTTTGGTTATTGCATCAGGCATCTTGGAGAGAACATTTGAAACAACTATCACAACGAAAGGGTCATCACCCTTTTTTATAGAGCAGCTAAAGCATATAGTAGAGAGGAGTTTTTAGACCATTTCAATCAAATAGCGGATGTGAATCCCAAGGTAGCAGAATTTCTCGCACGTGTCGGTTTCGAGAGATGGAGCTGGGCATTTTGTCCAGAAAATAGGTACATTCTTATGAATTTAATATTTTGTTTGATTTACAAGTTTAGTTTGATGTTGTACTACGTGATTCTTTTCTATAGGTACAATATTATGACATCAAACATAGCTGAATCGGTGAATTCATTGTTTGGCGATGAAAGAGAATTTTCTATTTAAGCTATGTTTGAAAAAATAAGCGAGAAGTATAGCAATTTTTTTAAGGAAAGGCGTGTGCAGTACAAGTGCCCAGAAAAAAGAACCCGATTTGTTCTCAAAATTGAAAAGAAAATATCAACAAACATCAATTTGGGGAATAGGTTATTCTCTCATAAAATAGCAGATTACAAATTTCGTATCATCGATCATGGTGATGCTGCCACGGTCGATCTTCAAATAAGATCTTGTACGTGTAGAGTTTTTGACTTTGACAAAATATCTTGTTCACGTGCTATGGCAGCCCTTCGAGCTCAATACGGCCATAAATATGGACCTGAAGTTTACGATCACTCCTCTCAATATTATTCGGTAGAAAAATATGAAATGGCATATAGTGGGCATATTACTCCGGTGCCTCCCAAAGAATCTTGGGTTGTTCCAGTAGAACTTATGGGGAGATTAATACCTCCTCCATATATTGACCCGAACACTATCAAACCGAGAAGAAAGTCATATAAAAGGAGGCCTGGAGTTGGAGAATTATTTTCATCAAGAAGAAACAAGTGCTCCATATGTAAGTGCGCTGGCCACAAAAGAACTACATGCACGAATCATAATCCACCATGGTCGTTGTAATTTCAGAAACTTGTGTTGTTGTTTGTTTGTTTGTTGTGGACTTTTATATATTTAACCCATTATTGTGAACCTAATGTTATCATTTATTATATATAAAATATTTTTTTTTTGAAAATAACTTGTGCATCAATAAAAAGAGGCAAAACATGAACTAAATAATACAGCAGACCACAATTATTCTCAATAGTTGCACAAACAACTGGAATGCTTTCCCAACAGATGACAAATCTATTGAAACAGATGGATAATCTGTTGAAACCCAACAGATGACCAATCGATTCTAACACATAGTCCATCTGTTGAAAGAACTCAAAAGCTAAAATTACTAGTGCTATTGGATTCAATATTGCCTCCAAACGTCAACATGTTAACATGTATTAGATTAGAAGAAATAGACAGAATAAAAATTGAATAAGAATTAAAACGCCAAAGTCAAAGTCTGACTAAAAGTAAATTTTTCATTAAATAAAAAATAAAATACATTAGGTAGAGATCCGATATAGAAAAATTAAAATACATACGCTAAAATAAAAAATATATTCTAATTATTATTATTATCATCATCATCATCATTGATGACAGTCGGCCAATCAACTCACAGCAGCAGGGCTCTCATCAGCCTCTGTATCTCTCTGAACATCGTCGCTCTCACAGCGACCAACTTGCTCTGCAGGTCATTAACCTGCCTTTGAAGTTTCCGCACTGTATCGCGTAGAATAGCAATGTCCAAAAAAGGATTAGTCATATCTAGAACACACATGAATTGACAAATGTAAAGAAAAAAGTTCAAAATGTAATACAACGTATACGATCAACTGGTAAATTTACACCAAAAAAAACTTACCTCAACGAGAAAGAAATATGCTCTTTGAAGAGAAGTGGTTGAAGATGTCACACGAAAGGAAAAAATGCAAGAAATAAATAGAGTTGAATGAAGATTAAGGTGGGACCTATAATCTGGACGTGTCAGGCCAAAAGGCAGGACTATTCAGCTCCATTGTATTTTCTGTGAAAAGTCACGACTTTTTCTTTTACACTAATTACTTCTCACCTTTTCATAGCAGTTTGAGACTCGATAAAAGTCGTTACTATTGAGTTGTTGCAACAGATCATTCAGCATTTTTAACAGATTTAGCATCTATTGCAACAGATGGATTGAATGTACAACAGACTGCTGTTAAAATAGATTTACCATCTGTTGCAATAGATGGTTTGTATATGCAACAGATAAGACATCTGATGCAACTTATGTATTATCTGTTGCGACAGATGGATTATATAAGTTGGAGGAGATATTATGATATCTTCTAACAGCTGATTCATCAATTTCAGTTTCAACAGATGGATTATTCGATTCATTAGCTATTTTGAATGTGTTAGATAAAAAGTGTTCACCTCATTTTAACAGTCCCTCCGTTACTTATTAGTTGGGCCCTATGGTCTTGGCACACCAATTAATAAAAATATAAATTAGGTGATTATTTTACCAAATTAGCCTTATTAATTATGATTTGAAAGTATAAATGTGAATAATATGCTTTATGTAGTCATTTAATAATAGGGGTAATCTTGGAAGAATATAATAAAATTCTCTTGATTTTATAAATAGGAAAACTAAATTGAAACAAATATTTGCAAGAAGTAATCACATCCATGCAGATGAATAAAAAGAAAAAAATTTTGGTTTATCGCAATAGATTTACCATCTGTTGCAACTTATCGATTATCTGTTGTGACAGATGGGCCATATGTTGGAGGAGATATTTTGATTTCTTCCAACAGATGATTCGTCAGTTGCAACAGATGGAGATTTTGATTCATCAACTATTTTGAATGTGTTAAGATAAAAAGTCACGACTCTTCACACCTCCATTTTAATAGTAGTCATCACATTCGTGCAGATGAATAGACAATACTATCTGACATGTCCTGATAGGGTAGGAAGAATAAGATGCGTGTAATGGATTTCATTTTCATGCGTGCGAGTTATGTATATTATTGATTAGGCTACCGTGAAGACACACATAAAGTGCAATGATTTTTTGAATGCAGTTTTTTACCGATTAGACACTGATTCTTCAAACAAGATTCTGCATTGTACAGTTTAGTTTGATAGTTGCAAACTGATAAGGACGAAGGGTTCCAAGATGGTAGTGTCGATACCCCATTATAATTTAATGATAATTCATTCATGCACATATTTTTGTGTCAAGTTTGGGGAAGGGTTCAAATTTTTGGCAGCAGTGTAAAAATCCAATAGTGATTGGACCGGTTTTAATGGCACAATGGACTGATTGAAAGGCCTCCAAAGCCTCGTAATACAGCAAACAACGATAGAACTAATAGGAATTCCCCTAGTCCAAATTTATATGGATGGATTGGTGGAGGAGACTTTTTTACAGCAGAAGGTGCTTAGGAGAATACCTATGCAGGAAGGGGGAGGTGGAGAAGGCCATATATCATTTCAGACCTTGTTTAAGAGGAAACTCAGGGTAGGAAGGAAAGTGTAGTGAAATTGGCCAATGAAATTCACATGAGAAATGAAAAAAATGGATGAGCTTCAAATGTGGAAGTTTATCAAAATACAAAAATCCATCAGTCGATGAAAAAAAAGAAGAATGGTCAATAGGACTGGAGCTGGACACTTTGCTCGATAATGCAACTAGCGAGTGTGGCCTCAATGACCAGCTCAATTCCTCTTGACCATTCTTCTTTTTCTTCAATGACTGATGGAATTTCATTTTTGGATACACTTTCACATTCGCATCCATCCTGTTTTTTCATTTTTAATGACAATTTCATAAGCTAATTTTGCTACACTTTCTTTCTGACCCTATGTATCCTTTTAAACAAGGACTGAGATGATATATGGCCTTCTCAACCTCCCTCTTCCCATACAGGTTTTCTCCCAAACACCTTATGCTATATAATAGTCTCCTCCAATAACTCATCTATATAATTTGAACTAGGGAAATTTCTATTAGATCCATCGTTGTTTGTTGCAGTGTGAGGCTTCGAAGGCCTTTCAACAAGTCCATTGCGCCATTAAAACCGGTCTAATCACTATTAGATATTTACACTGCTGCCAAAAACTTAAACCTTTCCCCAAACTTGACACAAAAACATGAGCATGAACCGTCATTAAATTGTAACGGGGTATCGACACCACCTTCTTGGTCCCTCAGCCTTACCAGTTCAAACCTAACAATCTTAATTGTAAAATGTCATTTCTTGTTTAAAGGATTAATGCCTAATAGGTAAAGAACAAACATTCACAAAATCATTATACTGGATATGTGTTTTCATGATAGGTTGATCAGTAATACATACCTCCCACATATGAAGTGGTTCCATCTGCAAGCATCTTATTCCTCCGAACCTATCTTTACTCTAGCCTTTAATGCTAGCCGGGCAAAAGTGGATCCAATTTCACTTTCTTTTGTCTACAAACAAGAAAAATACATTTGATGTCAAACAAGAGAACAAAAATAACATTACAAAAGGGTAACACAAAATTGAGTGAATCAACAGATGACTAATATGGTGTAACAGATTACCCATCCATTCAACTGATAAGGCATCGTTTGTAAAGAATGGATGATATGTTGCAACAGATGGGTCATCTGTTGGAATAAATCAAACCAGCCTTGCTACTGGTTTGATTTCTTCAAATAGTTGCTCTATCTGTTCCAACAGCTAATTCATCAGTTACAACAGTTGAAGAAACTGTTGCAACACCACCAATAACAGCATCAATAATAAAGAAACAAACAAAACAACACCATATGTTCCAACACCATCCACAACACAAACATCACATGTTACAACACAACCACCACCCCCAACAACAGCACCACCAAAGTACCAAACAAAAGACATAAAAAAAATATACTGATAACAAGGCTTTTTAAGTTCTCCCAATAGATGACTTTTTTTGCATATTTTAATAAAAACAATGGTTCGTTCATTCAAGACTTAAAAGTCACCTTTCCTTTAATTTTCTCAATAAATAGGAAACTGGTAATGGATAAATCATTAATAGCAACAGATGTAAATATCTAATTTAAATGACATACAAAGAAGAAGACGAGATGAAAAGTGCAATAGTGAACCATACCTGCAGTGTCAAAAAAGTAAACGGATCAGAACATCCAGTTCAATCGAGAAAAGATATTAATTGGTTGAGATCCTAAAGGATCCTCATTCAAAAGAAGAGAGAAAAGAGAGGGAAAAAGGAAATAACAAAGATAATTGAGAATAAAGAATAAAACAGAGTGATGAGTTGAGGTCTAGACTACTTTATGGCTGAAGGAGAGAGAAGTTCTAGATATGGGGGGTTTTAAATATTCATTAATAATATTTGAGGGGCACGAGGAGATGATGACATTGAAAAGACCAGATAAGACTACTCACTCAGGAGATTTTTGAGTTATCCAAGTAGTACCGAGTAATATTTTTACCGCCTTAGTATTTTAACTATTTTATCTCGGACAGAAAATACCTAAATTGCTTTATAAAAAAAAGATCTAAAAATATTTAAGTGCAACAGATGACTTAATCTGTTTGATAGTTTACAACAAATTTATGATCTATCGCAACAAATGATGTAATCTGTTTGATATTTTACAACAGATGCGTAATATGTTGAAACAGATTACCTAATCTATTTGATTTGATCCAATAGAAAAGACATCTGTTGCAACATGTTGAAAAATTGTTTATATATAACTTCAATTGAGTTCATATGTTAGACTAATACCTTAATTGAATGTAATTTCTCATAGGGTCAAATACAACTTTAATTGAGTCTTTTGGTAATTGCATGATGAGACGGTACTGTGTTCCTCCCGACCAGAGTCGTCGATCGATCACTCTGAGCCGATCTGATTCTTACTACCTCATATATTAGACTAATACCTTAATTGATTAATCTAGGACTAGGGGTGAATTCTCATAATGTCAACTACAATAGATGACAGCGCCTATTTGATAATTTACAACAGATGGGTAATCTATTACAACATATGACTTAATTCATTTGATAATTTACAACAGATGGGTAGTATGTCGCAACAGATGACTTAATTTGTTTGATAGTTTACAATAGATTTGTGATCTGTCGTAACAAATAACGTAATTTGTTTGATAGTTTACAACAGATACGTAATATATTGCAATAGATAACATAATCTGTTTGATTTGATCCAACAGAAAATACATCTGTTGCAATAGGTTGAACATTTGCTTATATATAATTCAATTGAGTTCATATTTTAGATAGATACCTTAATCGAATGTGAGTTCTCATAGGGTCAACCACAACTTCTATTAAGTCTTTTGTTAATTGCATGATGAGATGGTACTACATTCCTCCCGACCAGAGTCGTCGATCGATCACTCTGAGCCAAACCGATTCTTACTACCTCATATGTTCAACTAATACCTTAATTGATTAATCTAGGACTAGGGATGAGTTCTCATAATGTCAACTATAATAGATGACAGCGCCTATTTGATAATTTACAATAGATGGGTAATCTGTCGCAATAGATGACTTAATCTATTTGATAGATTACAACAGATTTGTGATCTATCGCAACAAATAACGTAATCTATTTGATAGTTTACAATAGATGCGTAATATGTTGCAACAGATAACATAATCTGTTTGATTTGATCCAACAAAAAATACATCTGATGCAACAAGTTGAACATTTTCTTATATATAATTCAATAGAGTTCATATGTTAGAATAATACCTTAATTGAATGTGAGTTCTCATAGGGTCAACTACAACTTCAATTGAGTCTTTTGGCAATTGCTTGACGAGACAGTATTGCATTTCTCCCGACCAGAGTTATCGATCGATAACTCTGAGCTGAACCGATTCTTACTACCTCATATGTTAGACTAATATCTTAATTGATTAATCTAGGACTAGGGTACTAATACCTTGATTGAATAATCTGGGACTAGGGGTGAGTTCTCATAGGGTAAACTATCGATTAATATAGGACTAGGGGTGAGTTCTCAAAGGGTCAGCCACAGCAGATGGCAGCGCCTATTTGATAATTTACAACATATGGGTAATCTGTTGTGACATATGATAATCCATTTGATAATTTACAACAGATGGGTAATCTGTAGCAACAGATGACTTAATATATTTGATAATTTACATCAGATTCGTAATCTGTTGTTACCTAATCTGATTGATAATTTACAACAGATGAGAAATTTGATGCAATATGTTGAACATTTATTTTTTACAATTTCAATTGATTTCATATGTTAGACTAATAGTACCTAAATTGATTAATCTAGGACCAGGTGTGAGTTTTCATAGGGTCACCTCCTAGAGTACTCGGTCAACTACAACTTCAATTGTTTTTATACAATTTCAATTGAATTACCCTTTTGACAATTGCATGATGAGAGGGTTAAAAATTATGCATATATTTCATGATTTTAAAAATAATTAAGATCAATTCGGACCAAATTAACATTTTCAAAACTACTTGTCATTCTTTTCCAAAATACAAATCAACCCATATAAAACGTTTCATCATTTCAAATCTTGAGGTCTCGCTCTTTCTCTCTCATTCTCACTCAAGAATACAATACAGACAACAACTACTCCAAATTTGCTCAACCCTCCATAACAGATTGCTTTTCTTCTCATTTCTGACCACATAGGTGTTATTTTTTACCTCATTATTGCTTGTATCAGTCATTTTCTTTGTCTTCATAGGCAACAGAGTTCGAGAAGAGCTCTATATTTGTTATTTTTTTTCTAAAAAATAAGGGTTTAAGTTAATGATGAAAAATAAAACTTGCAGTTGTATTATCTACGAGAATGGATTTACAATTTTGAGTTTTGATGGTAAAATCGTAGAAAGAAATCGAGAAATCCCTAGTTTCCATTGCAGTGTTCCGTTGACTGTCCTGGTATTGTTGGATGGTATTGCTGGTGGTGTTTGTGGCCGTCGTGGTGGCACTGGTGGTGGAATTGGTTGGTGGTGTTTGTGGTGGCTGTCGGTGGTGTCGGTATTTGTGGTGTTTGTTTGTTTGTTGGCATTGGTTGGTGGTGGTTATTAGTGTGTCGGTATTCGTGGTGTTTGTAATATATTTTTTAAAATCTATGCATACATCAATTTTAATGTAATTTTTGTTTTTCTTTGTCTGTAGGTAAAACATGTCTCCCAAAAGAAAAGAAAGTGAAAGTGGATCAACGTCTGAGCACTAAAAAAAAGGCTACAGTACAGAGGGATTCGGGGGAGCTTCCTAAACAATCTCAGTCAGGAAAAAGTGAAGCTGAGGAGAGATGTGAAAACAACATTAAGGGAGGTGGACAAGGGTCCGTAGATGGTGATGAAGAAAATAAAAGTGAGAAAGAGGAGGAATTGGAGAGTGAGAAAGAGAAAGAGGATGATCATCAACATGATGATCAACAATATATATACTTCTTGTCAATTTTCTTTTCTTGTTTCGGATCCCATTTACTATGTAGAAGTAGCTGAAAAAGAAAAGTGATAGCAAGGCAATGGTGGAAGAAATCAAAGCTGTTGAAAAGAATGAAACCTGAGAATTAGTTAATTTACCAGAAGGAAACGTTATTGGCCTGAAATGGGTGTATCACACAATGTACTCTGCTAATGGATCGATTCAAAAGCACAAAGCTCGGCTTGTTGCAAAAGAATAAGCATATCATAAAGGAGTTTATTTTGATGAAAGGAGCAAAATGAGCCAACTTTTTATCTGAAGAAGCAAAGTAAAATTGATTTCTTGGTGATGTGTCTTTATGTAGGTGATATGATTTATTTGGGCTCTTGTGAATTTCTTGTTGTTGAATTTAAGTCTTTCATGATGAAAAAGTTTGAAATGACAATCTTGGGGTTATTGCAATATTTTCTTGATCTTGAGATTAAACAAAGTTTAGATGGTATTTTTGTTTCGCAAAGAAAATATGCAACTGATTTTCTTAGAAAATTTAATATGTTGGGGTGTAAGATAGCTACTACACCTATGAATGTAAATGAGAATCTCATATCTTATGATGGTATGGGTTTGACGGATGCTTGATGCTTTAGAAGAATAGTTGGTGGTCTGAATTATTTGTCGCACACACGGACCAACATAGCATTTCCTATTAGTGTGGTTTCCAGATTCATGCATAACCCAACAAAGCATCATTTTGGGGTTGTAAAACGGATTCTATGATATGTTATCGGAACTACTGATTTTAGAATTCGGTACTCCAAAACATAAGATTTTAGATATTGTTTGGTTTCTGATTATGCAGGGTGTTTGAATGACAAAAAATACTTCTGGATATGTGTTCTCTTTTGGTTTAAGTGTTATACACTAGAGTTCAAAGAAGCAAGAGATTGTGGCCTTGTCATCGTCTGAAGAAGAATATATTGCTGCTACTGCATCATCCTGTCAAGCGGTTTGGATAAAGAAGTTGCTTGCTGATGTGTTTCAGGAGCAGGCTGCTGCAACTGAAATTTTCTGCGACAACAAAGCAACTATTGCAATGACAAAAAATTTGGCATTTCACAGCAGGACAAAGCATATTGACATTCGGTACCACTTCATACGAGATATGGTAGCAAGTGGAAGCATTGTCTTGAAACAGTGTGGAACAAATGAACAAGTTGTTGATATTCTAACGAAAGCGCTTCCCGTTGGGAAGCATGAGTACTTCAAATTGCAGATGGGAGTAACAAGCTTTGAAGCAAGGGAAAGTATTGATTAATGCTTCAAAAGCTGTCAATTAGTTCCTAGTTTTTAGCTAGTAAAAGTAGTGCTAGTTTAGTTCAGTTAGCATGATAGAAGTAGTGAGCATGTGTATCCACTAATCTTTTAGTTACTTATTTTTAGCTAATAGCAGTTGGTTGTAAGCCTATTTAATAGACCACTGCTGCAGCTCTTTTAATTGCAATCAAACAACTTCTGATAAATACTCTCTCTGTTTTTTACGTTCTCTTTCATATCCCAACATGAAACGCTCCTCTACCTTGGTGAGCAACTCCATAGATGACATCGCTGTCACTAGGAAAAGGTACACTCATTTTTTTTCATGAGTACAACCGTGTACATTTTCAGCTGCGAACCATGACCACTGAATATTCAATCTGATCTCAGGAAGTTACCTGAGCTATTAGCCAGAAAGAACTAGGTAGCTGACCAAAAATTCTATCATTTGTTAGCATGATTGTCCTGTGTGATGTACATAATGATGTGCATAGTCAATGACAATATCTATTTAATCCCTAAGATGCTTGGAGTCTCAAAAAAATGTTGTTCTACTTGCGTCAGATTCTCCAAAATGCGCTGCTTCCGGAGAATCTAAAACACTCGGCTAGTGGCATTTCTAGTCCGAGCAACAACGTTTAAGGCAATGGTATCATAAATTAGAAAGATCAAGAAATGACACATCATAGGAAAAGAAACTTCTCACACACCCTGGTACTGATGTTTTGCCACTAGTGTTGAAGTTTCCAGCTTTTTCCACGAATCTGTGATATCAAAGATATAAACTTTGACGGGTACAATGGAGGCTGCATCCCAATCAGCGTACTTCACAGTGTACTTCAGATAAAATCCTTTCTTCGAACCTCTGAATCCCTTTTTCAACCTGCATATAGAATTATCAGGACAACATTTCAAGCCTCCAAAGTAATCTGGTTTTATATCTAGGCCAGTCATCTTTTGTGACATTATAAAGATGACACCTGCACTCAATGCATCCAAACCTATCTTCAACCCTTCGCGTATCAATGACATGTAAATTCATCAGCCATTTCTCCTCATATCTTTCAGGCACATCTTTCAAATTACCAACTTCTAATCCATAAGGGCCAGGAAATCTATGTCGAAGTAAAATTTATTAGAAACTAATCCAGGCTCCAGCACAAACTCTGGTGAATGAAAAACAACAGATTTCACCCTGCTTCTTTTGTAGGTTGGTTTAGAGAACTTGCATCAATTGGGTACTGGAAATAATAGTACTGCTTGTGAAAGCAAATGGTAATTTGAACAGCCTGACATCTGGTCAACATAGATTACCAACAAAAAACACAAGTTAGCCCGGTGCACAAAGCTACTAGTTATATGGTCCAGGGCAAGGCCACACCCAAAAGAGACATGTAATGTAGATAGCTTACCCTAATATATAGACTAAATAATTGAAATGGTATTAATTATCTGTCCGGACTTAAAATAGTTGCCTCACATATTTGTCATTTCAGACGTCTAAAATTTTTTTTTTTTCATTTTATCATCAATAATAATTATTCTTGAAAAATTACTTTAAGACAAATAAAGGTAAAATAGTAAATATATATCTCCTTGTTAATGTTTTTTTTAGAGCGGCGTATAAAAGAGAAATACAAAGATACTTGAGAAAATTGAAAGAAAGGTGTTTTAAGTCTTGAATGAATGATTGGTGACATTGACCAACAGATAAGGTCAAACATCATTAGGAAACTTGATTAAGTTAATTGTGGACTTGATTAATATTTTCAAAACTTTCTAATCTTTTCAAAAATACAAATCAACCCAACCCACACCCCTCTTCAATCCAAATCAACCACTCTATCTCTCCAGCTTCTCTCAACTCTCTCCCAACCAACAGTTCTTCAAAATTTCTCCCTTCAATCCCCGACGACTTCTACCTCTGGCGAAAAATAGTTGGGCTTCGAGTTCCCCTCTTTTCTCCCTTCAACCCCTGACGGCTTCTACCTCCGGCGACAAATAGTTAGGCTTCGAGTTCCCCTCTTTAATTCAATCAACCTGTTTCTCATCCCTCTCTTGACAGCTTTTCTCAACTCTCTCCCAACCAACTGTTCTGCAAATTTCTCATTTCAATCCTCGTCGACTTCAACATCCAACTACAAATAGTTGGACTTCGAGTTCCTTTTCAACTTCAACCTTCAATCGATGTGACAGCCTTGCTCTCTGGCCACAACTACTTTGAATTCTTCATCATTCCTTTTCTTCTTTCATAGGTAAAAATTTATGGCCTTTTTAGTTTTGAAGAAAATTAGGAACTTGAGCCAACTTCTCTTATAGTATTGGTTAACAATTTCAATATTTGTTGCACTAATTTGAAATGCGGTCTGAACTAGCCTTTTTATTGTTTGTGTTTATAAAAACAAAACGCCAATTTGGTTTGATTTGTTCTGTTCTTGTTCTTGGTAAAAATGGTGAAGTTGCTATTTTTTGTTGAACAAAATCGTGCTACTATTTTTTGTTTCCTCCAACAGATTATCCATCTGGTGCAACATATTAACCATCTGATGCAACAAATTTATTATATGATGCAATAAATTAACCATCTGATGCACCAGAGGAATCATCAAATTACAATTCTGATGCAACAGATTAACTATCTGATGTAACAACTTTCACATATGTTGCAACAGATTAAGCATTGGATAAAAAATCTGATGTAACTAATTAACTATCTGGTGCAATGGAAGAACCAAAAGATTAATGATCTGATGCAACAGATGAACCTCCTGTTGGATAAAATCCCATCAACTCTTCCTACAGAAAATATCCAAGACTTGATTTTTCCAACTGATCATTCATTTGCCGCGATAGACGACCCTATGTTGGAAGAAATCTAAACAATATTAATCGTTGATGACTGTTCCAATAGATCACTCATGTGTTGCAATAGATGTGTGACCTGTTGTACAGACCATTCATCTTTCTCAATAGATGAGTGATATATTTTGTATTATCGTAACAGATTACTCAGTCGTTGCTGCAGGTTAGTTAACTACTATGACAGATCACTCATATATTACAATAGATGTGTGATCTGTTGCATAAACCATTCATCTTTCTCAATAGATGAGTGATATATTTTGCATTATCGCAATAGATTATTTAACTGTTCCAACAGATAACTTATATGTTGCAACAGATGATGTCACAACAATTACGTGATCTGTTGAACAGACCATTCATCTGTCTTAAAAGATGAGTGATATTTTTTGTATTATTACAACAGATTACTTATTTGCTACAATAGTTTGGTTATATACTACAACAGATATACTATCTAGTGCAACAGATCGGTGATATGTTGCAACTGTTATTTTACTATTTTGCTTATTTGATTTACTGTTATCCCTTTTTAACGATGCATTAATCAATAATAATATATTATTTTATGTTCCTGCTAATTTTAGATAATATGGTTCCCAAAAGAACAGAAACTGAATCAAGTCTACGTAAAGGAACAAGTGAAGCAGCTAGGCTACATCCACCACTCTACAAGCTTGCTTTACAAGCATTATATCAATCGAAAGCAGAATATGATGAACACGGGGAGGAGGGATATTTCAAAAGAGATGATGCAGATGCTAATAGCCCTTCCACCGAAGAGCTGGTCAAAGCTTTCAGCATTGATAGTTATCCTGTGAGAAATGCAGTGCGATGGTGCCGCAAATTTAACGAGTGATTTCGTGGTTAAGTCAGCCATGGGAAAATCTTTTGACGCCTTCAAAAAACACTTTGAGAATAAAAATTGGATGCTTATTTCTGGGATAGCTGCTTTAGGAAATATCTTGATTTGCCGAAGGACAACAATGCTCGTTTTCAAATGAAAATGGTATATGAACTTCTCAAGCGTAGGTTTATGTATGAAAATAAAGATAAGATGGATGAGGTGTGGATAAATTACTATGGCATGCCTATTTGTTTTGGTTGAAAGGAGTTTGCCATAGTTACTGGACTAAAATGTTATCCTCCTTCTCAAGTTATACCTATTCTAACCCAAAAAAGCACCCCGTACACCCAAAAAAGACAAAGACAAGTCATGTGATCGTGATGACCTGGTGTCCATTGTTGGTCCAAGCTTCAAAAATAAAAATTTGATAGAAGCGTTGAAAGATAAAGGAATTTCAAAGAATCACAAGCAGTCATTGTGCTTGGTTTGGTTTGTACATAATATTCTTTGGGCGAGAGACGTTAACAACAATATAAGCCTCGATTTAATAAAGCTCTTTGACGATCTTGATGCATTTAACAGCTATCCTTGGGGGTATGAAAGCTTCAAAATGACTGTCAAATATTGTTGACTCCGTTAGCACCAAAGACAGTCAACTTATATGGGTTTTCATGGGCTTTCATGGTAAATGTTTCTTTCTTCTATTATGATATCATTCATTTTTTTTGCTCAATAATGGTTTTAATTTATTGGCGTTATTTTATAGGCTTGGGCGTTTGAAGCCATTCCTTATTTGAGACAACAAGTGAAATACCAGGAAGGAGTTTCCTGTCCAAGAATCTTGAGATGGTTGTCGGTCAAAACTGATAAAAATGCAAAATTTCTTGATCTCTTCAACCCCCCGAAGGATGCAGTAAGTATAAGTATAATTAATTTTTTCTTTTAATTAATGATTTTTCTTTGAATGATCTAATCATCCTTTTAATATATGTAATGATTTATGTTAGATTGTGCATCCGTCGCTAGTTACGACCAATCAAGAGTTGAAGATGCTATTTTTCTTACTCTACGGTCTATACAAACTTTATCGGATCCTAAGGTCATCGACAGAATAAAAATAGAATTATTTGGAGCAACAACCATTACAAGAAAAACAATTTTGGAGGGTGGACTTATTATTGTTGATGGTCTTAATGGTGATGGAGCTGTTGGTGGTGGTAGTGGTGCTGCTATTTGTGCTAATGATGCTCCTCTTACAGTATTTAAATCAAATCATTATGAGTATGATCATACTAGTTATACAAATTTTACCTCTCCCAGCGAATGTTCTGCATGCAAATGTCAAGACTGCAGGGTGAAACATGATGTAGTAATTGGTGCTATTAATGCATTAACTACTTCTGTAAAGGAATTGACATCTAAGAGGGGTCTCATTCCATCGAAGAGGATTTTATTTCCAACCGCTCCATTAGAGATTAGGGCTAAGAGGAGAAGAAAAGTGATTTCCAGGGCATTATCAAGCATCTAAAAAAATGAAATTGCAACTCCTCTGTCTATGTGTTGCACTGAGCAACGTACAATATCCAAAGAAGAGCAGCACGAGCTGAAGAAGGTGAATATATTATATGTCTTCCAACTGACAAAACAAGTAGACACATATCTGTTTCAACAGATGACACATCTGCTGAAAATTATCAAACAAATCTATAAATCTGTTGTAACAGTTGACTAATCAGTTGCACCAGATAAATATATGTCTCATCTGTTTTAGCAAATCAAACAACTCTCCATACCGCTTTTATTTATACCAACAGATGACCTATCTTCTACAACAGATGATTCATATATTGCAACGGATGATTCATCCGTTGGAAATTATCACACAGGGTCTTCCTCATGTAGAAATTTTTCCCAACAGTTGAGTCATTGTTGCAACAGAAATATAATCTGTTTGGGATAATTTAAAATGGGAAGAAGACCTGTTTGATTTGCTAGAAGAGATGTGTTATTCTTTTCCATTTTGTTGTATCTCCGTGATTAGCATTGACCAATTCTGGCTTTCCAGGTGGATATAGAAGAAGCTACTGCTGAACAACATTGACAATATGCTACTCTTTTTATGGAAATACGGAGAACAAAAAGCGGAGAAACAGTACGTAAGCGACAATAAAGATCCACGACAAGCAAAGACGAATTCCATAGTACCGGATGAAGAACAACTTGTCCATACTAAGTAGATCTTTATAGCTTGAGCCTATCAAAGCAATCCTTGGCAGTATACTTAAATTATTGTTGATGTATTTGTTGAGATCTGTACCCATAACAATTATTTTACATTTCATTTATTCATTGACTTATTTCAGCTAATTTATGAAGAGTTCGATTTATTTTATTTTGTCTACGAATTTTATTTATTTATTAGATTTGAACTTATTAATTGAAAAGGAATACTAGATTCAAATATTGCAACAGATAATGTATCTATTGCAATAGACGACACATCTATTGGAAAAATTGAATAGATTTAGACATATGTTGCAACAGGTAGGTGATCTGTTGGAATTTATCAAACAGGTCTTTCCACTGTTGCAACAGATGGACTTTGGATAAAAACTTTGAGATGATGCAACAGATGACCAACCTATTGCAACAGATAAACTATATGTCAGAACAGGTAGGATAACTGTTACAACGGATGGAGAATCTGTTGACTATAAAAATTCAACTTTTGTTGGACATAAAAGATTACCACTACGTGTAAAAAGGTTAAAGTGAATTGAATTAAAATAAAAAAGGCACAATCGATCGACGGTGTTCAGTTCAAACATCTAAAATAAAATAGGCATCAAATTATTTCTTTCATTTTTTTCAACTGAGCTTGACAATGTCGAGCGCATCTTCCACTGTATTTTGTGATAAAGATTTTTGATATTGTAAGTGCGCTCATGAAGCTCTGTTAAAGACTTTTTGGACTCAACAAAATCCAGGTCTAGGTTTTTTACTAATAAGATTTCAAAGGTAATATTTTTTTTATTTAATTAGTTGATTAATTATTGACTAGTAATTGTTTTGTAATTGTGTTCTCTTTTTTTTTTTTATAGAAATTAGGTGGATGCGATTACTTTGATTGGTATGAAGAACGAAACCCTTCACAAGCAAATCATGTAATCTGGGGTTTGTTGAACAAAGTCAAGGCTTCTGAAGAGAAACAAAATCGAGCAAGAAGATACTACATTGTTGCCGTTATTGCTACTGGTTTGGTGTTATTGGGCACATGGATATTCAAGCCTAATTGCTAAAATTTTCATGGTGGTGTGTGTATTTGCTATTGGTTTGGTGTTGTCTAGCACATGGATATTCAAGCATAACTGTTCGAAAATATCAAAAATATTTAGGCATATGTTGTAAAATTTAGGTCATCTGTTGGAAATTATCAAACAGGTCTTCCCACTATTGCAACTGATTAGACTTAGACTATTAGATTATGCATAGAAATAACATCGGCGTAATGCAACACATGACCAACCTATTGCAACAGATAAACTATCTGCTAGAAGGGATTAAATATATTTTACAACAGATTGACAATCTAATCTATTGCATTGTAAAAAACTCAACTTTCATCAGAAAAAAATTATTGCCATTACATGTACATGTAATAAAGTGAAGGGTGACTTGAAATTAAAAATTTCTATTTCACAGGCTCTTCTATATACATAGGCTTCAAGCATCCAGTTAGTACCCCATAAGCCCAGACCTCTTGTAGATTTGCCACAGTGTTGTCGCATAGAAAAGTCGGCTCAGCCATTTCTATGCCGGTCAGTAAACATTCGATATGTGCAAGAGCGTGCGAGCCGCTCGCTTTAGCTGCATCATCTTTTGGAAGGATCATTCCCCTGTTTCGACCTTCAAAATCTCATGATTTCTTCATCAATACTTCCTTTGGCAAATGATTCATCAATTTACTCTCCCTCAACAAGATGGGCAACAACACCATTACTGGCTTCACAAGGAGAAAAAGATCAAAATCTTCGACGAGAGATACGTTGGAGTCATAAACATTGATCTTTCCCTCCTCGAGTAGTATCTCAACAACCCAATAATGCATGCTATTCATGCTAATGACTGCAAGAATCCTTTTTCCTTGGTCCAGCTCTTACCGTGTGGATTTGGCCTGTCCCCTCTAACATATTTTATCATTTCTTCTTCATCCAAGACCAATGTAGGAACTAAGAAATAAAGTCCCACGCCAAGGGCTGACGTCTCTCCATTGAGTTGATCGTACCTATCCTTGAGACTCTTATAGAAGTCGAGGTCCATTATTCTATCGGAAGCATCATAAGCTTTTCGATACGTTAATTGCCTTTTCCTCATGAGGCAGAGAATTATGTTAACTTGCTGTGAGATAAGAAGTCAATTTTTAAATAGGTTAGTAATTGTAAAGATGCAACGGATGGTCCATCTGTTGTATAGGGTCTCTGAATCAATTATCCAACACAACTTATGCAACAGATGGATAATAAGTTGCAACAGAACCACTATCAGTTGCACCAGTATACCCAGATGTTGCAATAGATGTGAAATCTATTGCGTGGCTTCTTTTTCATGGGGTAGATTAGAAGGTATAGGTTATAAAAAGTAAACTTGCCTTGTCCTCGTACGGCATACGCATATCATTCATATTCTGGAAGTCTTGGGGGGAAAAGGGAGGCCTGGGGTAATCTGGTGCGCCTAGCTTGGTATTCTAGGACTGTCGTAGATCCTTCTTCTCTTCGGTGCCAAGTTTCCCTTATATGTCCACCTTCTTGACTGGCCCCTGAACTTTAATAGCTTTTAGAGAGGGAGGAATTGTAATTTTTTTTTATTTTCAAGCGGAGAGTACGTCTCTAATTGCTCTTTTCTTTCTCCTAACCAACACTGTAGGAGTGTGTGGCTCCCTCACCTTCTTGGATGGTATGACACACCTCTTGGATTTGAATTTCTTGATAGCTTTAGAGATAGCCTCAACTTTTTCAAAGAGTTTATCCTATTTGTCCTTGAACTCATCGTATTCGCAACAAGAACACGAGGGTGAAGAGGGGTGAGAGGGACCTGTGTAAGGGCAAAAAGGGGTGTTTTCAAACATATTTATTCTTTCTTGAGTATCAACATGCTCATTATCACGAGTGGTAGTAGCATCAGCATGCCTGCCACCAACACCAACAACTCCACCAGAAGAAGCACCCGGATCTGCCTTAGTAAAAGGTTGGTCATGAAGAGCCTCAACATTAGGCTGACGTTGCCTAACTGCTCTTCTTATGGCTATTGCTCCAGCCAATTCCTTCTTTATTAACTCCACCGTTGGGTCTGCTATAGTATTAACATGACCTAGAGTAATATAAAAAGTCATTACCGACTCCTCCTCAGTAGGCATGATCCATGGATGCACAACCTATAAAAAAGAAAAAAAAGACAGATGTATTTAAATCATATAATATAATAATTTTCACAGTTGGGCAACGTTTTAGAAAAAAGACCCATCTGTTGCATAGTTTGCAGTATATGGTTAAAATCCATTTGAGTCTAGTTCAGAGAAACAGAGCAACACATGGATAATCTGATGCAAAATATCAATCATCTGTTGCAACAGTTGCATAAGACGGGTAATCTGTTATGCAACAGATGATCTGTACATCGCAACAGATGAACAATATGTTATCAAATTAAATATCTGTTGCATAATTTGTAGTAGATGGTTAATCTTTTAGGAGTCGGGTTCAGAGAACCAAAGCAACAGATGGATAATATGATGCAAGATATACCCTGTCGCAACAGATGTCCCATTTGGTGCATCAGATATAACATCTATTGCAGCAGATATAATATCTGTTCAATATCTTTCTTATATTTGAGTAGAATTATTTTACTTGAAGAAGACGTACTGCATTATCCGGAGGGTTAAAGAGATCAGCCTTCTTAATATTGGTCTTGCTCTTTGCAGCCAACCACCTAAACATCCTTGGATGAGAAACCTCATTCGGGTAATCCATTAACTATTTTCGAAGGTGATCCCATCGGTGATCCATTATCATCATGTTGATGATCTATTTGCAGCCAACCACCTAAACATCCTTGGATGAACACCCTCTAAAATTGTTTTTCTTGTAATGGATGTTGCTCTAAACAATTCCATTTTTATTCTGTCGATGACCTTAGGGTTCGATAAAGTTTGCATAGACCATAACGTAAGAAAAAATGGCATCTTCATCTCTCGATTGGTCAAAACTAGCGATGGATGCACAATCTAACATAAATCATTACATATATTAAAATGATGATTAGATCATTCAAAAAAAATCATTAATTAAAAGAAAAAATTAATTATAATTATACTTACTGCATCCTTCGGGGGGTTGAAGAGATCAAGAAATTTTGCATTTTTATCAGTTTTGGCCGACAACCATCTCAAGATTCTTGGACAGGAAACTCCTTCCTGGTAGTTCACTTGTTGTCTCAAATAAGGAATGGTTTCAAACGCCCAGGCATATAAAATAACGCCAATAAATCAAAACCATTATTGAGCAAAAAAAATGAATGATATCATAATAGAAGAAAGAAACATTTACCCTGAAAGCCTATGGGAAGCCATATAAGTTGACTGTCTTTGGTGCTAACGGAGTTAATAAATATTTGACAGTAATTTTGAAGCTTTCATACCCCCAAGGATAGCTATTAAATGCATCAAGATCGTCGGAGAGCTTTATTAAATTGAGGCTTATGTTGTTGTTAACGTCTCTCGCCCAAAGAATATTATGTACAAACTAAACCATGCACAATGACTATTTGTAATTCTTTGAAAGTCCTTTACCTTTCAACGCTTCTATCAATTTTTTATTTTTGAAGCTTGGACCAACAATGGACACCAGGTCATCACGATCACACGACTTGTCTTTGTCTTTTGGGTATGCAGGGTACTTTTTTTGGGTTAGAATAGGTATAACTTGAGAAGGAGGATAACATTTTAGTCTAGTAACTATGGCAAACTCCTTCCAACCAAAACAAACAGGCATGCCACAGTAATTTATCTACACCTCATCCATCTTATCTTTGTTTTCATACATAAACCTACGTTTGAGCATTGTTGTCCTCCGACAAATCAAGATATTTACCAAAGAAGCTATCCCTGAAATAAGCATTAAATTTTTATTCTCGAAGTATTTTTCTGAAGGCGTCAAAAGATTTTTCCATAGCTGACTTAACCACGAAATCACCCGTTAAATTTGCGGAGCTATCGCACTGCATTCTCACAGGATAACGATCAATGCTGAAGGCTTTGACCAGCTCTTCAGTGGAAGGGCTATTAGCATCTGCATCATCTCTTTTGAAACATCCCTCCTCCCCGTGTTCATCATATTCTGCTTCCGATTGAGATAATATTTGTAAAGCAAGCTCATAGAGTGGTGGATATAGCCTAGC
The DNA here is from genome assembly GCF_002878395.1 of Capsicum annuum. NCBI lineage: Eukaryota > Viridiplantae > Streptophyta > Magnoliopsida > Solanales > Solanaceae > Capsicum > Capsicum annuum. The sequence continues at coordinate 22,954 of NW_025892861.1, forward strand.
TGCTTCACTTGTTCCTTTACATGGACTTGATTCAGTTTCTGTTCTTTTGGGAACCATATTATCTAAAACTAGCAGAAACATAAAATAATATATTATTATTGATTAATGCATCATTAAAAAAGGATAATAGTAAATCAAATAAGCAAAACAGTAAAATAATAGTTGCAAAATATCATTGATCTGTTGCACCAGATAGTATATTTGTTGCAGCATATAATCAAACTATTGCAGCGGATGAGTAATCTGTTGCAACAATATAAAATATATCACTCATCTTTTAAGATGGATGAATGGTCTATTCAACAGATCACGTAACTGTTGTGATATCATTTGTTGCAACATATGAGTGATCTGTTGGAACAGTTAAATAATCTATTGCGAGAATACAAAATATATCACTCATTTGTTGAGAAAGATGAATGGTTTGTGCAACAGATCACACATCCGTTGTAATATATGAGTGATCTATTAGAGTAGTTAACTAACCTGTAGCAACGACTGAGTAATCTGTTGCGATAATACAAAATATATCACTCATCTATCGAGAAAGATGAATAGTCTGTGCAATAGGTTACACATCTATTGCAACATATGAGTGATCTGTTGGAACAGTCAACAGTCAATATTGTGTAGATTTCTTCCAACATAGGGTCGTCTATCATGGCAGATGAATGATTAGTTGGAAAAATCAAGTCTTGAACATTTTTTGTAGGAAGAGTTGATGGGATTTTATCCAACAGGAGGTTCATCTGTTGCATCAGATCATTAATCTGATGGTTCTTCCATTGCACCAGATGGTTAATTAGTTGCATCAGATTTTTATCTGATGCTTAATCTGTTGCAACATATGTTAAAGCTGTTACATCAGATAGTTAATCTGTTGCATCAGAATTATAATCTGATGGTTCCTCTGGTGCATCAGATGGTTGATCTGTTGCATCATATAATAAATTAGTTGCATTAGATGGTTAATATGTTGTACCAGATGGGTAATCTGTCGGAGGAAACAAAAAATAGTAGCACAATTTTGTTCAACAAAAAACAACAATTTCACCATTTTTACCAAGAACAAGAACAGAACAAATCAAACCAAATTGTTTTTTTGTTTTTATAAATACAAACAATAAAAAGGCTATTTCAGACCGCATTTCAAATTAGTGCAACAAATATTAAAATTGTTAACCAATACTATAAGAGAAGTTGGCTCAAGTTCCTTGTTTTCTTCAAAACTAAAAAGACCATAAATTTTTACCTGTGAAAGAAGAAAAGGAACGATGAAGAATTCGAAGTTGTTGTGGCCGGAGAGCAAGGCTATCACATCGATTGAAGGTTGAAGTTGAAAAGGAACTCGAAGCCCAACTATTTGTAGTCGGATGTTGAAGTCGCCGAGGATTGAAATGAGAAATTTGCAGAACAGTTGGTTGGGAGAGAGTTGAGAGAAGCTGTCGAGAGAGGGATGAGAGACAGGTTGATTGAATTGAAGAGGGGAACTCGAATCCCAACTATTTATCGCCGGAGGTAGAAGTCGTTGGGGGTTGAAGGGAGAAAAGAGGAAAACTCGAAGCCCAACTATTTCTCGCCAGAGGTAGAAGTCGTTGGGGATTGAAGGGAAAATTTTTACAGAACTGTTGGTTGGGAGAGAATTGAGAGAAACTGGAGAGAGAGAGAGTGGTTGATTTGGATTGAAGAGGGATGTGGGTTGGGTTGATTTGTATTTTTGAAAATATTAGAAAGTTTTGAAAATATTAATCAAGTCCACAATTAACTTAATCAAGTTTCCTAATGATGTTTGACCCTATCTGTTGGTCAATGTCACCAATCATTCATTCAAGAATTAAAAGACACCTTTCTTTCAATTTTCTCAAGTATCTTTGTATTTCTCTTTTATACGCCGCTCTAAAAAAACATCAACAAGGAGATATATATTTACTATTTTACCTTCATTTGTCTTAAAGATATAATCACTCTTCCCTGAATATTTATGTTTGTAATTTTTCAAGAATAATTATTACTGATGATAAAATGAAAAAAAAAATTTAAAACGTCTGAAATGACAAATATGTTAGGCAACTATTTTAAGTCCGGACAGATAATTAATACCATTTCAATTATTTAGTCTATATATTAGGGTAAGCTATCTACGTCACATGTCTCTTTTGGGTGTGGCCTTGCCCTGGACCATATAACTGGTAGCTTTGTGCACCGGGCTAACTTGTGTTTTTTGTTGGTAATCTATGTTGACCAGATGTCAGGCTGTTCAAATTACTATTTGCTTTCACAAGCAGTACTATTATTTCCAGTACCCAATTGATGCAAGTTCTCTAAACCAACCTACAAAAGAAGCAGGGTGAAATCTGTTGTTTTTCATTCACCAGAATTTGTGCTGGAGCCTGGATTAGTTTCTAATAAATTTTACTTCGACATAGATTTCCTGGCCCTTATGGATTAGAAGTTGGTAATTTGAAAGATGTGCCTGAAGGATATGAGGAGAAATGGCTGATGAATTTGCATGTCATTGATATGCGAGGGGTTGAAGATAGGTTTGGATGCATTGAGTGCAGGTGTCATCTTTATAATGTCACAAAAGATGACTGGCCTAGATATAAAACCAGATTACTTTGGAGGCTTGAAATGTTGTCCTGATAATTCTATATGCAGGTTGAAAAAGGGATTCAGAGGTTCGAAGAAAGGATTTTATCTGAAGTACACTGTGAAGTACGCTGATTGGGATGCAGCCTCCATTGTACCCGTCAAAGTTTATATCTTTGATATCACAGATTCGTGGAAAAAGCTGGAAACTTCAACACTAGTGGCAAAACATCAGTACCAGGGTGTGTGAGAAGTTTCTTTTCCTATGATGTGTCATTTCTTGATCTTTCTAATTTATGATACCATTGCCTTAAACGTTGTTGCTCGGACTAGAAATGCCACTAGCCGAGTGTTTTAGATTCTCCGGAAGCAGCGCATTTTGGAGAATCTGACGCGAGTAGAACAACATTTTTTTTAGACTCCAAGCATCTTAGGGATTAAATAGATATTGTCATTGACTATGCACATCATTATGTACATCACACAGGACAATCATGCTAACAAATGATAGAATTTTTGGTAAGCTACCTAGTTCTTTCTGGCTAATAGCTCAGGTAACTTCCTGAGATCAGATTGAATATTCAGTGGTCATGGTTCGCAGCTGAAAATGTACATGGTTGTACTCATGAAAAAAAATGAGTGTACCTTTTCCTAGTGACAGCGATGTCATCTATGGAGTTGCTCACCAAGGTAGAGGAGCGTTTCATGTTGGGATATGAAAGAGAACGTAAAAAACAGAGAGAGTATTTATCAGAAGTTATTTGATTGCAATTAAAAGAGCTGCAGCAGTGGTCTATTAAATAGGCTTACAACCAACTGGTATTAGCTAAAAATAAGTAACTAAAAGATTAGTGGATACACATGCTCACTACTTCTATCATGCTAACTGAACTAAACTAGCACTACTTTTACTAGCTAAAAACTAGGAACTAATTGACAGCTTTTGAAGCATTAATCAATACTTTCCCTTGCTTCAAAGCTTGTTACTCCCATCTGCAATCTGAAGTACTCATGCTTCCCAACGGGAAGCGCTTTCGTTAGAATATCAACAACTTGTTCATTTGTTCCACACTGTTTCAATACAATGTTTCCACTTGCTACCATATCTCGTATGAAGTGGTACCGAATGTCAATATGCTTTGTCCTGCTGTGAAATGCCGAATTTTTTGTCATTGCAATAGTTGCTTTGTTGTTGTAGAAAATTTCAGTTGCAGCAGCCTGCTCCTAAAAGACATCAGCAAGCAACCTCTTTATCCAAACCGCTTGATAGGATGAGGCAGTAGCAGCAATATATTCTGCTTCGGACGATGACAAGGCCACAATCTCTTGCTTCTTTGAACTCCAGTGTATAACACTTAAACCAAAAGAGAACACATATCCAGAAGTATTTTTTGTCATTCAAACACCCTGCATAATCAGAAACCAAACAATATCTAAAATCTGATGTTTTGGAGTACCGAATTCTAAAATCAGTAGTTCTGACAACATATCATAGAATCCGTTTTACAACCCCAAAATGATGCTTTGTTGGGTTATGCATGAATCTGGAAACCACACTAATAATAAATGCTATGTCGGTCCGTGTGTGCGACAAATAATTCAGACCACCAACTATTCTTCTAAAGCATTGAGCATCCGTCAAACCCATACCATCATAAGATATGAGATTCTCATTTACATTCATAGGTGTAGTAGCTATCTTACACCCCAACATATTAAATTTTCTAAGAAAATCAGTTGCATATTTTCTTTGCGAAACAAAAATACCATCTAAACTTTGTTTAATCTCAAGATCAAGAAAATATTGCAATAACCCCAAGATTGTCATTTCAAACTTTTTCATCATGAAAGACTTAAATTCAACAACAAGAAATTCACAAGAGCCTAAATAAATCATATCACCTACATAAAGACACATCACCAAGAAATCAATTTTAC